>NC_091992.1:19692769-19733549 GCF_044704955.1 Pristiophorus japonicus
CCCTTTCCCTTCCCCCCCCTTTCCCTTCCCCCCCCTTTTCCCTTCCCCCCCTTTCCCTTCCCCTTCTCCTCTCCGCCCCCCCCTTTCCCCTTCTCTCGCTCCCCCTTCTCTCGCCCCATCCCAGAATGAGAGACACTGACAGAGACACACTGTGGGGGGGCATCCCAGCACGCTGTTGGAGGGCTCCCGGTGCTGCAGTCGGTAAGTAGAAAATGTTTTATTTATTGATGATTTTTTTAAATTCTTTTTTATTATTTTTTTTGATTGATTTATTGGTTGACTTATTGATGTATTTATCATTTATTATTGATGATGAGTCTTTTTGTAAAATTGAAGTGTTTAATGTTTGTAAACTTCCCTTTAAACCCCAACCCCCATTCCCTACACCTGATTTGTAACCTACGCCTGATTTTCTAAAGTGTCGACAAGGTTTTTTCGAGCATACAAAAATCTTCACTTATTCCATTCTAAGTTAGTTTGGAGTAAGTTTTCACTGCCGAAACTTTGAAAACAGGCGTAAGTGGCAGGACATGCCCCCTTTTGAAAAAAAAATTCTGTTCCAAAGTGAAACTGTTCTAACTGACTAGAACTGGAGCAAACGAAGTGCTGAGAATTTGAATTTCTAAGATACTCCGTTCTACACCAGTTGCTCCAAAAAATCAGGAGCAACTGAGACCGAAACTTGGGCCCTTAGAGTGCAACACCAATAAATGGTAGTCGTACATTTTTCTGCCCCACATTCTTAATTGAGCTTGAGGTGATGTTCCATGGTTACATGTTTTAGTTTCCCTTTTTTAGGCTGAATGGAAACCTGTAACCTTGCCAGGATTTACATGGTATTCAACTGCACTACACTCCTTTAAACCCCAGTATCTTGCAAACTCTGTCACAGCTTTGTCTTGTTTAGTCTGACAGTGTGAGCTTTACATGGCTTTAAAACCCTGCTTATTTTGATGTCATTTTTAAATTCTTGCAAGTTATGTCAGTAGAATGTGCAATGGATTGAGATGTAATTACAGTTAAAACAAGTGTGCTGGTGCCATAGCAACAGCAACTGCTTGCTTTGTATCTCCCAGGTTTTTAGACTATATTATGAAGGTGGGTGCCAATTTGCAATTGCTGTTGAACCTTGTATAATATGTGCATCACATTGAGGCTGAATAATGACTTGTGATTCACATATATTTGTAACATTCAGGGTTTTATCAGTCTTGGAGCCCCCATTACTCGATGTGTTTGGTTAGTATTAATACATTGGGCTATAAAAGCCTCACATCCTGTGTGTAACCTTATTTGCTACAAAAATGTGTCCAGTGCCATTTCTAAATCACAAATTAGAACAAAACTAAATGATGCAAAGTAATGTTGAAACTTAAAATTTGTATTTTAGGGAAAGATTAGATTAATGTTTCTTCAAAACAATCTATCTAATCTGCCTTGAACTGTCTCTGGGTTACGCACAGTGACCGACACATTAGGTTCAATGTTGCCTGTCCTTTGGAAAACATTGTCCGGACTGCAGCCATAGTTTCTTTTGGCCAACCCATATAGACATTGACAATACTATTGGTGTATGCTTCCTTCCCTCCCTCCCTCCCACCCAGAGTGGTAAGAAGTGGGCTTCTCCCCCTGCAATTGGCTAAGTAAGTTTCCAGTTTAACTGTCTGGCAGAGTGAAGATGAGGAGATTTTAGACTGAGTGAACCTATGTTGTTGTCATTCAATGATGGGCTGAAGAATAACTTTGACAGAGGCTTAGAATGAGTCTCTTGTGTTCTCGATCAAGAAACCATGCATGTTATGGGAGAAAGCTAATGAACTGGGATATAAACATTCTCATCCTTGTTTTCAAATCTCTCCATGGCCTCTCCCCTCCCTATCTCTGTAAACTCCTCAAGCCCCACAACTCCTCCAATTCTGGATTCTTGCACATCCCAATTTTAATTGTTCCACTATTGGTGGCCATTCTTTCAGCTGCCTAAGCCCTAAGCTCTGCAATTCCCTCCCTAAACTAAAAATCGGGGTTGCGAGTGAAGGTGGAAGGCTTCAGGCCGGCCAGGAGAGATTTGCAACAGTTAAGTCTAGAGATAACCAAAGCATGTTTGAGAGTTTCAGCAGCAGATGAGCTGAGACATAAGCGGAGAAAGGCAATGTTACGGAGGTGGAATCTAAAGAAACTCCTAATTAATCTGTGGAAATTATTGCCTTCTAGTGTAGTGGTTGCAGGCTCAGTTGAAACATTTAAAAGAACTGAATCAGTTTCTGAATCAGCAAGGAGTAGAAGGGTGTGGATTTGGGTTAAATGACCCTTGCCCGTACCAAAGGAAAATCAGAAATGATCAAATCATGTCCTGAAAGTAATCCAGAGTGATTGAATGACTGAATTTCTTCTTTTCTCCTTGCATTCTTGTGCATGAATTTACTTCCAGAAATGCCTGTTCACGTCTCTCTGCTTTTGGCTTACTCCAGCAGTCATCACTCAATTCTATGTATATGCCTTTCTAGATTATCAGAAGATTGTTTCAGCAAGCAATCTAAACAGACTTGTGCTGTACGAGACCTGGCCTAGTTTACGTCTGCTAATGTTATTGTGCAATGAATGGAAAAAAGTTGGAGCACGATGTCCTTGATATTTGCGGGCAGGGCGGGGAACGCAGTTTAACGGTCGATTAACACAGAAAAGCAGATTTCCCTCGCACCCTGCCGAATTTGACAGCAGGGCCTGATTACCATTTTTAGAATCCGACTCCGCCTGCAGTCGGCCAGATTGAGGCACCAGGCCGCAGCTGGAGAGCATAGAGGAGGAAGGGATTGTGTTAGGGGCACATAGACTTTTTTTTGGGGGGGGGGGGGGGGGGGCAGAGAGATCGGGGGTTGGATTGGACATCAATATGGGGGATTGGAGAGATCGGGGGGATGACTACAATTGGGGGGAGAAGGGGCCGGCGAGATTGGGGGCTGGGGGGGGTTGGAGATATTGGGGCAGAGGGGTGGACACCATCAGTGGGGGCCTGAAAGATTGGGGTGGTGAAACATCGATGGGAGGCCATAGAGATTTGGAGTCGGGGAGGACATCACGGAGGGGGAGGGGGGTGGTTCGGGAGGTGGATGTCCATGGGCGGGGGAGGAGATCGTGGGGTGGTGAGGGCATCGGATCATGGGGGATTGGGATCCGATCACTAGGGAGGTTAACGAGGTAGCTTGGAGGGGGTGGGCGGAGCTCCCCTACTCCTCCCCCTGGCCCACAAGTAGTGCTAGAAAGGCACTTGCCTGTTCCATTCAGCAGTCTTTGTCTTCCTTCAGCTGCTGGGTTTCCCAAAGCCCAGGAAATCTGGCCGGTGAGTGTTAAAGGTGGAACTGAGAAAAAAATCTTAGGCGCACAGTTTAAATGAGGGCCACCTCTTGAGAGTGGGTTGGTCGCTCACCCCTGGTCCTGTCTCCATTAAAACCTGAAGTGGGGGGTTTGTGGTGGGATGGGTTCAAGTTTGAACCACCCACCCAACCCAACCCCTCTTGTTTTGGAGGTTAAATTACCCCCTCCCTGCCCCCACTCCTCCAACGTTCTTCTTCAAAAAGGAGCAGGAAAAACTAAGATTGAAAACTTGTCTTTCAGCAGTAGTCTAAATGAAAAAACAGGAATTCAAGTTGGGTGTTCAGGATGTTGGTGTACATTGTATAACATGACAATAAGTATTCAAGCTGTGGATATAAAGGCTTCCCTACCTATTAACACACTGTATTGACTGTCATCGTGTTTGAAGACAAGCAGGGAGCTCTCACGGTGTCCTGGCCAACATGAATCCCTCGACCAAAATCACCAAAACTGGTTAATGATTCACTTATCTCATTGGTCTTTGTCAGATCTTGCCTGTGCGCTGATTGGATTATGTTTGTTTAATTACAACGGCGCAGAAGTGACGGAAACACTTTGGCCCCAAGTTTCCACATGATTTGCTCCTGATTTTTAGGAGCAACTGGTGGAGAACGAAGTATCTTAGAAATCGCAATTCTCCACATTTAGTTTTCTGCAGTTCTAGTCAGGTAGAACAGTTTCACTTTGGAACAGAATTTTTTTTCAAAAGGGGGCGTGTCCGGCCACTGACGCCTGATTTCAAAGTTTCCACAGTGAAAACGTACTCCAAACTAACTTAGAATGGAGTAAGTGAAGATTTTTGTACGCTTGAAAAAACCTTGTCTACACATTAAAAAATCAGGCGCAGGTTACAAATTAGGCTTCGGGAACAAGGGGGGAGGGGGGGGGGAAGGGAAATCATTAAATTCTACAATAAATTGCTAGTTATGCTTATACAAATATTATACAAATAAATCCAACCTGAATAAAAATTTATAAGCAAAGAAAAGATTAAATAAACCATGTTCCTACCTGTGTGAAAGTGCTTCAGGCAGCGGTTTGCCGTCGGGACCGAAGGCTGAACGGACCGGGCCCGAGACTTCGGGCAGGGCCCGTCCCCAGCAGCAGATTTACAGGTAGGTGGCGTTGGGGGGGAGGGAGGTTCGGTTCGGGTCGGGGGGGGGGGGGGGGGGGGGGGGGGGGGAGGAAAGGTCAGGTCGGGGAGAGGGAGGTCGGGTCGGATCCAGTCTGGGAGGGGGGGGGGGGGGGGTAGCGGGAGTAGGTTCGGGTCCAGTCGGGGGGGGAGCGGGAGTCGGGTCCGGTCAGGGGGGGGGGGGGGGGAGCGGGAGTCGGGTCGGGTCCGGGAGGGGGGGGAAGCGGGGATCGGGTGGGGGGGAGCGGGAGTCGGGTTGGGTCCGGGGGGGCAGCGGGAGTTGGGGTTGGGGGGGGGGGGGGGGGGAGCGGGAGGTCGGGTCCGGGGCGGGGGGGGGCGGGAGTCGGGTCGGGTCGGGAGGAAGCAGGAGCTGGCCGTGGGAGGAGCCTTATTCACGCAGCCCCAGTGAGGCCATTCGGCCAGGGCTAGGGGCTGCGTGCTTCGGGCCCCTCCCACACAGTTTCGGGCGCCTGGAGCTACTGCACTTGCGCGCCCACTGTAACGTGCATGTGCAGAGGTCCCGGCACTGTTTTCAGTGCAGGGACTTGGCTCCGCCCCCCCCCCCCCCCCCCCCACAGCTCGTGCTGCGCTGCGCAGAGGACCTGCAGGGAGGTGGAGAATACGGAGGGCTTTTTTAGGCGCACTTTGTGGCGCGAAAAACGGGCGTCCAAGTCGGGACTACGCCGTTCTAGGCGCAGCTCGAAACTTGGGCCCATAGAGTTAACATTTCTAGAAATGAACCCAGTGCTTTGTTTGCTTTTTTTTAAATGACCTTATTAACCTGCATCACTACTTTGTGTTCCTCTCCTATTTTGACCTTGGAAAAGGTTTTCTGCAGTTAAACAATTAGGAAAATTAAGGATAGATTATGTGGTCTCTTATTGACTAGTGGTAAAGCGGTGCCTGCCTCAAACTATTATCTGACTGTTAATTTGTAAACTCTGAAGTTGAACGTTGCTAAGTTTAAAAAAAAATCTGATTTCAGATGCCTGATTGTAAAATAGGAGAAATAATTGAAGCCTGGCACAAATATATTTTCCTTTCATTCTTCAGTAGAATCACATAGCAACATGGAGGTTACTACCTCCATCGCAAGCTCAGTAGTCTTGGAACACAAGGACAAAAAGAAGGCCTATTGGCACATCAAAGCTCAACTCTCTTGCATATTAACTCTCTCAATCTAGCATCCAGCTGCATTTTCAACTCTCCTAATGTCTTTGTCATTGCTATCTTGCCTTGGAGACTATTCTGAACATTTATCACCTTTTTGTGCAAATAAATTCTTCCTAATATCGGTTTTAAATTCATTTCCTATTCATTGAAATTAAGTCCTCTGGTCTACTAGTCCAACTTACTTTGAATATTTAGAATATCTATACTACTTCATATTTTAAAAACCTTGATAATGTTCCCCACACCCCAGCCATCTTCTCCACAGATGCAGAATTTAATTTCTCTAATAATTCTTTATGGCTCATCTCTTGCTGAGTCGCGACATCTTTATCTCCTCTGTGACCTTCAACAAGACAGTGAAAATGTTTTTCAATTCTACAGAAATGCATTTTCTTCATGTCTGGTAAGTTTAACTATAAACTAACCTCTTCTTGACTTCACTCTGCTTTTCTTCATCTATGGACATTCTTTGCCTCACCACCTCTGTGAGCTCAAATTAAGCTTTCTCAATCTCCTTTATTATTAAAGCTGCCTTCAAGAAGTGCTGTTTTCTCTTTTGTCCTGAGGGGATTTGAGGGGGGGCTTCTTTACGCAGATTGTTGTGGGAATCTGGAACTCGCTGCCTGGAAGAGTGGTGGATGCTGAAACCCTCACCACTTTTAAGAGATGGTTGGATGAGCACTTAAAGTGCAGTAACCTGCAGAGTTACGGACCTAGAGCTGGTAATTGGGATTAGACTGGATGGTCTTTTGTTGGACGGCGCAGATATAATGGTAAATACTGCAGGGAATCGAATACGGCCAGGGTGATCTGCTAGACTAGTTTTGATCGCCTGGGTTGGAGAGGAATTTTCCCAGATTTTTTTCTCCTAAAATTTGCCTGGGTTTTTATCTGGTTTATGCGCCTCCCAGGAGATCACATTGCTCCAGGAGTATAGAATGTTTCATTGTAAGGGATATCGCAGTTGTATGAGGCGGACTGGTTGGGCTGGGTGCTCTTTGCCATTGTTCATAGGTTTATATGCAACCTTCAGGGCAGCTGACCAAGGGCCGTGCGGCTCTTTGTCGGCCGGCGTAGACACGATGGGCTGAAATGGCGGCCTCCTGCGCTGTAAATGTCTGTTTCTATGTTAATTTTTTTAATCCCCCTTAAAGCTGAAGTCCATCTAAGAGTTGCTCCCATATCCAGGGATCACTCTCGTACTCCTGGACAACAAATTGTCATCTAAAAAGCAATCCCTCAAACCCCGAAACAATGAATATCTGTCGCTTGGTCTCTTTTATTCCTTTCTCTTGCTCCTTCCCATTACAATTTTCCATATTTTATTGATACTGCTATCAGTGCTCCTCCAATTTTCTGCTCTAGTTCATTCTAAGTTTGTCCTAAATTTCATTTAGTTGGAATCAAGACTTGCGCAATGTTCTATTCTTAACTGAATCTTTCTTGGGACCTCAAAACTGGCACTTTCTTATCCCCTCCTTCCAGCCCCACACAACCGGGCTTCCAAGATCCAAACCTGGGGTTACCTAATCACTAGTTCCTGATTTATCGTCCTTCCTCATCACCATCCCTTTGGGAATACCTTGTACTGTAGGCTCCCTACCCTGGCCTCGAAACAACAGCCAAATTATACCCTATTTCCATGCCACCAATCATCATCTTTTTGAGATGTCCTGTTCACACTGCACTGTTTTTTAAAAAAAAAAATAATCGTGGTTTACATCCAGTAATAATGGCATGCTTGTAAATAACAAATTAGTGGCCACCATTATTAGTTATAAATCTGATCATTTTTTTTCAATAACCCACTGAGTGGTTCACTCTCAACACCCCTGTAAATTCTGATTTAAAAAAAAAACATTGCTGTAGCAAAGGTGTTCAGATATAGAAAATATTAAACTTCTGTCACGTTGATTGAAATTCTTGCCTCGATTTGGTTGATTTTGACTACTCATGACAGCAGAGCTTCACTAGTTCTCAGCTGTGCTGTTGGATTGAAAGCCTCATGGTGCTCAAGCATCATTTCTTGGTAGGCGGTTCATTTCTTTGTTCTCTGGTACTCAACATAAATCAGCATTAAATAGATCTCAGGTGGCTGCTACGTAGCAGACTAGGAACTGCGCAAGTGTCAAGAAGCGATGGCACTTTTTTTCCCCCTCCTGGTTATGGATGCGGCCTTTGTTTGACTGACTACTCAGCAAAAAATAGCCTGATGCTGAAATATTAATATAGTTCAAGCTAGCTATTGTCTGCTGTGTTTTGTCTTGGAAGTGGCTGATGGGTAGTATGGTCAGAAATTTAAATAATGTGTTCCTTATGTTATGGAAGCTGTCTCTATAATCTTTAAACTTTGAGAACATTGTATTCTTCAGAATTAATTGTACTATAAATCCAATGGGCTAGAATTTCCAAACAATCTGCCAGCACCCGATTGCTGCCCAAAATAACGTTGAGATTCCCAAAATTAGCGCCGGTGAAAAATTTCCCCTCAAAAGAAAAAAATCCACCCAGCAAAAAAAAATGGGTATTGCACCCTGATTCTCAGCGAAAAAGTGGAATCTTGGGCCGATTGGGTGGTTTTTAAATAAAAAATGGGCGATAATTAATAATTACTAAAAATTTACACGGAGGCTGTGGGTTGGGCCTAGGAGGAGGAGAAAAACAAAATATTTTTCAAAAAATATAAAATAAAAATCATAACATTCTCAGGACCCTTTTCACTTAAATTACTACAAGAGAATTAAAAAAAAAAAATAAAAAAACAGCACTTAACTTTTTCTTGCAGGGCTACTCAGCTACCGCCCAGCTCCGCTGATTCTCATGGCCGTTTTTTTTGTTCAACTTGCCTATGGGTCACCGCTGAGGCAAAATTCATGCCAGGGCGATCTATGGACGGCCCGCTCCCCAGTGGTGCTTTGAAACCGCCAGTGGAACTCAGCTGGGTAATTTTTCACCAACCTGGGGTTCTCATCCAAAACAGCCAATACCACCGAGAAACCGGGCAGTGAAGCACTGGAAATTCTAGCCCATAACCTTTTCCCAAAATACTGATGCAGTATCTACGATGAAATGGATCTCTCTTTTTAAAAAAAAAATCAGCTTCTAAAATGTAAATAAAAATAAATGCATAGATCTTCTTGCGCAAAGCATTTGTTGTTCACTGCATAAAATGCTTTGGACATA
The DNA here is from genome assembly GCF_044704955.1 of Pristiophorus japonicus. Lineage (NCBI taxonomy): Eukaryota > Metazoa > Chordata > Chondrichthyes > Pristiophoridae > Pristiophorus > Pristiophorus japonicus. Next base: position 19,701,630 of record NC_091992.1, read on the forward strand.
AGCAAAGTGGCAATTAAATGCTAAAACTACTACCTGTAGTATTTTTTACTAAGCCTCTGAGCTAAAGTTGACTCCCATGACATTTCACCGGGGGGGTATTCAAAATGCGCACTGCGTAAGTACAAATTATAATATCTTGGGAGGATAGTTGAGTGGGAACTGAATTCCTGGAAGCTATCCCTCCTGAGCTGAGAACAATTAGTTGTCCTAAAATTTCAGCAGTGAAACTTCGTTCAGTTTTTCTAGAGTTCCCTTGAGACTTGTATGAAAAGATTTTCAGTTTGACTGTGGTTTGCCGCAGAATCCGTTTCTTGCAGACATGAAAAACTTCTTTAACTGCACACACTTGTGATAAACTGGAGAAAAACTAACTGTCTTGATACCCAGGATCTTTTAACATAAAACCTCTAGAGAATTCTACAGATAGTGAAGCATATTCTCTCGATGATTTGAAATAAACTTTACTCCTTTTAAGACCAAATGGAACAATTCCCATAGATGAACAGAGATCTGTACTGACCTCTCCCAGTATCTGGATGTTGTTCTATATTTGACCCATTGCCCATTTTCTTTAGCTGTTGATGTATTCGGGGTGTATTTCCTTTACTGGTGAAACAAGCTGATTAACTGGAACTGACACATAGAGCTGGATTCTCACGTACTTATGATTTTTGTGCCAATTTCAGTATGCATATATGGTGGGGGTAGAAAAGTCTGCTGTTTTATTTATGAAATGGTCCAGTTATTATAAATTAGACTTTCAATATGGCTTTTCTCCCAAATCCATTTGTGGTGAAATCCAATATTTTTATTTGAATTTTTTGAGGGCATCAAATATCTTTCCTCTGGGCTCCTTTTCTCATTTCACTCTCAAAGATCTGCGCTCTGAATCAGTCATAAAGAGGGAGTGTCACAATGGCTGTCGCAACATCTCAAGTCAGTCTAGACTTTTTTTCTGATTTCCATTTAATTTGTTTTTTTTCCCCTCACTTTTGCATGTAGCACCATGGTTCGAGTGGTTCTGAAAATAGATGGGACAGTGGGATCTTCTGAAATCTGATCTGTATTTGGAGCTCAAGTACGGAACAAAAACAGCTGCTTTTGCATTATCAGCAATAAATATATAACAGCTGCTTTTGCACAATAATTATGTGTTTAAATGTTTATCGTGCATAATTTAATTGGAAATCAAAATTTATTTGTTAATAGTCCCTGTGCTAACCAGCAAGTTTCTGCTGCTGTTCAAGGTCATTTTTTTTAAAAAAAAGCAAACTAAGCACGTGTTTATTTCTCGAGGTATAGAATTGAAAAGTAGGCAAGTTATGCCAAACCTGTATCGAACCTTGGTTTATCATCATAGGCAGTTCCTCGAAATCAAGGAAGACTTGCTTCCACTCTAAAAGTGAGTTCTCAGGTGACTGAACAGTCCAATACAGGAATTACAGTCTCTGTCACAGGTGGGACAGACAGTGGTTGAAGGAAAGGGTAGGTGGGGAGTCTGGTTTGCTGCATGCTCGTTCTGCTGTCTGCGCTTGTTTTCTGCATGCTCTCGGCGACGAGACTTGGTGCTCAGCACCCTCCTGGATGCTCTTCCTCCACTTGGGGCGGTCTTGGGCCAGGGATTCCCAGGTGCCAGTGGGGATGTTGCACTTTATCAAGGAGGCTTTGAGGGTGTCCTTGAAACATTTCCTCTGTGCACCTGGGACTCACTTGCCGTGTAGGAGTTCCAAGTTGAGCGCTTGCTTTGGGAGTCTCATGTTGGGCATGTGGTCGATGTGGCCCGCCCAATGGAGTTGGTCGAATGTGGTCAGTGCTTCGATACTGGGGATGTTGGCCTGATCGAGAACACTGACGTTGCTGCGTCTATCCTCCCAGGGGATTTGCAGGATCTTGCGGAGGCAGCACTGGTGGTACTTCTCTAATGCTTTGAGATATCTCTGAGCCATATAGGAGAGTGGATATCACTACTACCCTGTAGACCACAAGCTTGGTGCCAGATTTGAGGTCCTGGTCTTCAAACACTCTCTTCCTCAGGCGACCGAAGGCTGCGTTGGCACACTGGAGTCAGTGTTAGACCTTGGTTAGACCACACAGTACTGCGTACAGTTCTGGTCGCCGCATTATCAAAAGGATATAGAGGCACTGGAGAGGGTGCAGAGAAGATTTACAAGCATGATACCAGAAATGCGAGGGTATATATATCAGGAAAGGATGAACAGGCTGGGTCTCTCTTCTCTTGAAAAAAAAAAGGCGGCCGAGATGTGAATTAATAGAGGTCTTTAAAATTGAGCGGTTTTGATAGAGTCGACATAGAGAATGTTTCCACTTTTGGGGAAGAGCATAACTAGAGACCATCGATATAAGATAGTCGCCAAGAAATCCAATAGGGAATTCAGAAGAAACTTCTTTGCCCAAAGAGTGGTGAGAATGTGGAACGCTACCACAGCAAGTGGTTGAGGCGAATAGTATAGATGCATTTAAGGGGAGGCTAGACAAGCATATGAGGGAGAAGGGAATAGAGGATTATGCTGATAGATTTAGATGAGGCAAAACGGGAGGAGGCTCGAGTGGAGCATAAACGCCGGCATGGACTGGTTGAGCCGAATGGCCTGCTTCTGTGACGATGTGATCCTATGTATAGCGTTATTAATTTACTTGTAGGTAGACCAAGCAGTATTCACTAGACCGGTAGAAAATGTGTTTTTTGCAGATAGAGTATTTGAAATATATTGAATGTGGCATGCTGCATTTCAATGTTGTGGCCATTTACAGGGTATGTGGCCTCTGACGCTGAGAGTTTGTGTATTCTGGCAGAATTGTAGATTTTGAAAATAAAAACACATTTTACGTATCCATTTTGATGTCTTGGCATGGTGCATGACTGAGTGAGTTCTGAAATAAGGCTTTGACATGAAACACAGTAGGACCATTTTAATTTGACTTTTTTTGGGGCCTGGTTTAAATTCCCTGCTAAAGATGGGTTGTTGACTCGAATTTGAGTATTTGATTTGTGGCTGCCTCTTCAGTTCTGTGATTAGGCTCGTAATGACACTACCTTGGAGGGAGTGGCTGGCAGTGGATAGAGGCAACATGCCCACTCGCTGGGAGGCAGGACTGACAGCAGTTCTTACTCAGCATAAGGCTAATTGTAGGTGATAATGTTGAATGACACGTAGCTTTAGTGTTTGGTGTCATTTGCCCTTCTGCTACGGTAACTCCTGTAGATATTCTGCAGGTTGGCATTGTATGTAAATTAATTTGGCTATAGTCAGTATTGAAGGGTTCACGCAACATAAGATGTTGCGCTACGTTATCGGTTACTCCATGAGCAAACATCCTTTCAGATGTAAAACTCTAGGATACATTTAGACAGAGAGCAATAGAATAGTCCAGACAGCAAGGTATTTATTCGAACTGTCTGCAAGTGCCCTGATGTTACAAAATATTATATTTTAACCATAACGCATAGACATGGGTTTGGCAGGCAATTCACCTATGATGCCAACAACTTTTGTGGTAAGTCGATGCCAAGACATAATTATTGTTTGGCATAACTGTCTATGGTGGAGCATGTTTTTCACATCTGTGATTCCTGCACTACCAGATTTAGCCGTGCCCTTGGGAGGAACACTTAAGCAGACACTAGATGTTTCTCCCGTCTCCCTCCCGATGGAGTGAGTGGGTGAGAAAGGCACACGAAAAAAAGAACTACAGAGTGGCTTGGCCAGCTACTAATTGATGATGAGAAATTGACTGTGCCAGGGGATTGGGAACAGATCCACTGCCCAACCACTGCTGTAAAATTGTGTAGGGCGTGAGAAACCTGGAGGGAGGGGCAACAAATCTCACATGGGCATCGGAAAAAAAGATTTTTTAGTAGAACATTTTTTTTTAATCACTTTGTTTTTGTACTGTAATTATCTCCCTGTTGACTCATATATAATGAATGTACTTGGGGAACTGTTGTCAAAATCTACAGTGACACACCTTGAGCTTTAGCTTCAAGCCTTTGCATCATCCTTAAAACCTTCTGCATGCTGTGTAGCTAACATGGTCAGGATTTGAATGACTGTATAATCTCCTAGTTACATGAAGCAATGCTTTGTTATTGAGTCTTCATGTACAGCTCTCTCATTCAAATTTGTTACTTGTGCATGTAACCCATTACTCCATCAACCCGTATCTATGCAGACAATGAAAATTATCCTCTGTTACAACAGACCTGAAGCAAATCAATTGGAAAAATAACATTTGCTTTCTTTTTTTTGTAAGGAGGTACTTATTTTAAGGCTTGTTGTGGGCTCAGCATCTTTCAGTTGATTTATATGTAACTTATTCATACTTCTCTGTAACCTTGGCTGATCCGTTACTTTATTTAGCAACCATACTTATAAATTATACTACTTGTCAGGGTATATAGGCTGTCAGGGCCTGCTGGAAGGAGCACTTTGAAGATCTCCTCAGTCGAGACTGCCTTTGACTCGAGTGTTCTCAACTCCATCCCGCAGCATGCAACCACCGCCACCTCAGTGGAACCCCAACGCTGCACGAGGTAGGCAAAGCCATAAAACAGCTCAAGAATAACAAGGTTACGGGTGCGGATGGAATTCCTGCTGAGGCTCTAAAATATGGCGGAGAGGTGCTGTTGGCGCGGATACAGTGCAGTGATGCAGTGATCATGTCCATTTTTAAAAAGGGGAACAAATCCGACTGCGGCAACTACAGGGGAATCTCCCTGCTATCAATCACTGGGAAGGTTATCGCTAGAGTTCTCCTCAACCGTCTTCTCCCTGTGGCCGAGGAATTCCTCCTGGAGTCACAGTGGAGATTTTGTCCCCTACGGGGAACAACGGACATTATCTTTGCAGCACGACAACTGCAGGGAAAATGCAGGGAGCAGCGCCAGCCCTTATACATGGCCTTTTTCAATCTTACAAAGGCCTTTGACACTGTCGACCGTGAGGGCTTATGGAGCATCCTTCTCTGTTTTCGATGCCCCTGAAAGTTTGTCAACATCCTTTGCCTGTTCCACGACGACATGCAGGCCGTGATTCTTGCCAGCAGATCCATTACAGACCCATTCCAGGTCCAGACCCCCCCAGTCATCAAGATCCACGGCGCGACCCTCGACAACGTGGACCACTTCCCATACCTCGGAAGCCTCTTGTCAACAAAGGTAGACATTGATGCGGAGATTCAACATCGCCTCCAGTGCAGCCTTCGGCTGCCTGAGGAAAAGTGTTCGAAGAGTAGGCCCTCAAACCTACCACCAAGCTCATGGTCTACAGGGCTGTACTAATACCCGCCCTCCTGTACGTCGTCCATGCCTCTGATCCATACAGAAGACACATCAAGTCGCTGGAGATATATCACCAGCGATGTCTCCACAAGATCCTGCAAATCCCCTGGGAGGACAGACGCACCAACATCAGTGTCCTCATCCAGGCTAACATCCCCAGTATTGAAGCACTAACCACACTCTTATCAGCTTCGCTGGGCAGGCCACATAGTTTGCATGCCAGACACAAGACTCCCTAAGCAATTGCTCTACGCGGAGTTCCTTCATGGCAAACGAGCCAAAGATGGGCAGCGGAAATGTTACAAGGACACCCTCAAAGCCTCCCTGGTGAAGTGTGACATCACCACTGACACCTGGGAGACCCTGGCCAAAGACCGCCCTAGGTGGAGAAAGCGCATCTGGAAGGGCGTTGAGCTCTTCAAATCTCAACGCTACGAGTGTGAAGAGGTCAGGCGCAGGCAGCGGAAGGAGCGTGTGGTAAACCATTGCCACCCCCCCTTTTCCCCCGACGACTATCTGCCCCACCTGTGACAGGGTCTGTGACTCTCGTGTTGGACTGTTCAGCCACCAAAGAACTTGCATTCGGAGTGGAAGCAAGTCTTCCTCGATTCCGAGGACTGCCCATGAATGACCTGTAATAGTAAAATTCCAAGTATGTTTGAGATGTTCAGCTTCAGTTCCAAGATTGAATATTTTCTAAATTGGTTGTCATTATATTAATTTGGATCATTTGGCCCATTAAAGGTAAAGCAGTAGAATGTTAATTAGCAGAAAATTAAAATGGTACTTTATCACGGAGCTAAGCAATTGAAATGTGTACTTGATCCTCATTCAAATCTCACTCCAGTGACGAGCACAAAAATCTAGACAGTGCTGCACTGTTGGAGGTGCTGTCTTTCAGATGAGACATTAAACCAAGGCACCATCTGCTCGCGGGTGGATGTAAAAGATCCCATGGCACTTCAAAGAGGAGGAGGGGAGTTAACCCTGGCCAATGTTCATTGCTCAATCAACATCATGAAAACAGATTATCACGTTGCAGTTTGTGGGAGCTTGCTGTGCGCATGGTGGGGGTGGGGGGTGGGTGCGGTCCAGAGGCGGGGCGGGTGTCAGGTCCGGTCCGGAGGTGGGGCGATGGGGGAGCGGGTGTCGGGTCCGGTCGGGGGGTGAGCAGGTGTCGGGTCCGGTCCGGGGGCTGGGGCAGCGGTTGTCGGGTCCGGTCTGGGGTGGGGGGGGGAGAGCGAGCGGGTGTCGGGTCCGGTCCGGAAGCGGGAGTCGGGTCGGGAAGAGGCAGGAGCTGGCCGTGGGAGGAGCCTTATTCACGCAGCCCCAGTGAGGCCATTCGGCCAGGGTTAGGGGCTGCGTGCTTCGACCCCTCCCACACAGTTTCAGGCTCCTGGAGCTACTACACTTGCGCGCCCACTGTAGCTGGCTCCGCCCCCTACAGCTCCTGCTGTGCTGCGCCGAGGGCCAGAGGACCTGAAGGGAGGTGGAGAATCTGGAGGGTTTTCTTTAGGCGCACTTTGTGGCGCGAAAAACGGGCGTCCAGGTCGGGACTGCGCCGTTCTAGGCACGGCTCGAAACTTGAGCCCAATGAACTGTTTCTAATTTCACAGTGGAATTGCTGTTGCCAGGGAGAAACCTTGTTGCCTGTAATATTTTTTTACCTAGCTACAATAAATGAAGAAAAGTGTGTGACTACGTATGAAAATATGCACTGTTCTTGGAAATGTGATGTTCATTATCTTGGTTGGAACTTTTTATCTGACCATGTGATTATAACTTACTGCATTCCCACAGATGATAATTCACTTATTTCATCACTTCACATTCCAACTGAAGATCCCTCCTGTTGGAAGATGTTAAGTGAAAATCTAACATAGCAGCATAAAAAGGAAGCTGATTACTTAGAAGTGAAATCTCACCCCTAAGTTACCCAGAAAGAGTACACTAACAATGTAAACCCAGGCAACTTGCAGCTGCTACACCAGTGGCTTTCACTCTGATGTATGCAAATGATACCTGCGGGGACTTAGTAGGCAGATCGCAGGAAGACTCAATGTGAAGGGACTTGGAAGAGCATTTTAAAGGCGCGTAAACTGTAAACAATTGCCAACAGAATCTTTTTTTTTTAATTCTCTGCCGGTTATACACTATTAATGTACTCCAAATTCCCCCCTGTTGTCTCTTGGTTAGATGAGTTTGTGGTAGATATCAGTGTGGGTGGTATCTGAGTGCACAGAATATCCTGCATGCGTGAGAGAGAGAGACAGAAAGGATTACATTTATATAGCGCCTTTCACGACCTCAGGCCATCCCAAAGCACTTTACAGGCACTTTTTAAAAATGTAGTCACTGTTGTAATGTACGAAACGCGGCAGCCACTTCCAGCAGCAAGCCAGCTCCCACAAACAGCAATGTGTTAATGGCCAGATCATCTGTTTGTGTTGTTGATTGAGGGATAACTATTGGCCAGGAAACCGTGGGATCTTTTACGTCCACCTGAGAGGACAGATGGGGCCTCGGTGTTGTGTCTCATCAGAAAGGTGGCACTCGCTCAATATTGCACAGGAGTGTCAGCCTAAGTTGTTGTGCTCGCGTCTTTTGTGGGACTTGAGCCCACAACCTTCTGACTCAAAAGCGAGTGTTACCCACTAACCCACGGCTGACACACACGGGGATTAACAATCTGATAACGTTGCAGGTTCATAAAAAGAATCTACAGTGGATTGAAGCAATTTACATTTATGTAGTGGCTTGTCACATCCTCAGGACACTCCCAAGGGGTTTACAACCAATTAATGACATTTTAAGTACAGTCATTATTATGTAGGCAAACCTAGCAGCTTATTTGTGTTCAAGATCCCACAAGCAGAAAATAACTACTTATTACATAGGATATACAACACAAACAGACCATTCGGCCCAATCAGTCTATGCTGACATTTATGTTCCACTTGAGCTTCCTCCTGACTTTCCTCGTCTAAATCTATCAGCATCGTCCTCTATTCCCTTCTCCCTCATACGCTTGTCTAGCTTCCCCCTTAAATGCATCCATACTATTCTCCTCAACCATTCCCTGTGGTAGCGAGTTCCACATTCTCGCCACTCTGGGTAAAGAATTTTCTTCAGAATTCCCTATTAGATTTCTTGGTGACTATCTTATATAATGGCCTCTAGTTATGCTCCTCCCCACAAATGGAAACATTCTTCCCCTCTCTCCTCTCTCCTCTCCATTTTCTCTCTCTCCTCTCCATTTTCTCTCTCTCTCTCTCTCTCTCTCTCTCTCTCTCTCTCAAATGATGAAAGGTTTTGATAGAGTAAATAAAGACCCTATTAGGTCACCCCTCAGCCTTTTTTCAAGAGACCTAGACCGTTCATCCTTTCCTGATATGTATACCCTTGCATTTCTGGTATCATCCTTGTAAATCTTCTCTGCACTCTCTCCAGTGCCTTTTATATATCCTTTTTATAATTCTATTTTGTAGTAGTGTGGTTGAGGTTGAATCTTGGCCTATGCACTGGGAGGTATCTCTGATCTTTGAATAGTGCTACAGGTTTGCTCAGTCCACTTGGAACAGCCATACAGAGCATTAGTTCAGCATTTCATCTGAAAGATGGCACCTGCAACAATGCAGCACACCCTCAGCAGTGCACTGTAGTATCAACCTAGATTATGCATTCAAATCCTGAATGGTACTTGAACTGAAACTGAGATTCTGAGGCTGGAGTGCTACCAATTGGTAGATAATTCAGTACATTTACAAAAGGCATGGGTAAATGTTGCATGTCAAAAATGAAAAAGGACCCCTAGTCTATATAATATAATCAACAAACACTACGAAGCACACCAATTAGATTGCACCAGTGTAGGAAAGAAAAGATAATTGGAATTCTAGCTATGAAGGGTCCAAAATAGGATCCTGGTACATTTGATAGACTTCTGCCTGTTTAACAGGCTCAAAACTATTCAGACTAGCTGAGCTGAGGTTTGTACTTGTCATTTCCTGGTTAGTTAGTATTTAACTCTTTCCCCGCCCCACCCCTCCAGTGCTCGCAGGCACACTGCGATATGTGTGCGCACTAGGTCCGTGCAGCAAAGCTGGTCTCCAGTCGTCTTGGTTAATCCTTGCTACTGGACTAAGACCTAGCCCTGTCAAACCCGTGTGGTGGCTGGTGTGCAACTGTCACCACACGTTTTTTTTTAAATCCACGCACAGGCATCTTCCACCCTTCAAGATGTAGTTCAGGATCTGGAATTTTAGATCCTTCATTGAAACACCTGTGAATTTCTTGACGTGGAAGCAAGTCATCCTCGATTCGAGGGACTGCCTATGATGATGCTAAAAGAGCCTGTGCTCTTCATTTTTGTTTCTATAATCAATTGTACATTCAGCTACAGTTAAATAACTGAATACAATCCATGGCATTTGATCCTCGGTATTTTCAGCCCATTAAATAAAGAATTACAGTTTGTTTATTTACTGACTGACAACATCGATCTAATCCATTCCACCTTAAAGTTAAATTCACTTCATGCAAAAGTGTAAATGCTATTGGCCATTGTAATTTAATACTTGCCGTTTAGCCACATTTTAAATGATTAATGTGTTTTTTTTGTTTGGTGATTTTGACAAAGTACAAATGATTAACTTGTGAGAGCAGTAATATATATTCAGTTTATTTAAAAAAAAAAGTTTTGCATTGAAGAAATTGAATAGTTTACTTACAAATATTTGATTAGAAGTTCAGGGTATAGAATCTGATGATTCCTTGCCTCAAAGCTTAAAACAAACTCCAAGATCTTGGCATTCAGTTACAGCAATTGCAACTAGAGTCAACTCTAAATAATTTATTGAGCTGAATGTTAATTTAAAATGTGCAAAGCAGGATATCCTTTTCTCCTGGCAAATATTTTAGGTAAAGATGGTTTGAGTTGATTCTATATTTCCACTCCCTTCAGAGTGCGCATTTAATAATTTGCTTGTACTGGCCTTTGTTGCTTATTTCGAGACCAGAGTATCTGTAATATAAGGGCTGATCATAGTTTGTTAATCTGGTGGTTTTAAAATTTGTTATTGGGGGAAGCAAGAGCAAAAATAGGAATATTTACCTTCAGTTGGTTGATTTATTACTTAATCTTTGTAATTCACTCCACATTATGCATTGATCTAACCAAAATGTATTTTTTAATTCTCTCCTTTAAATCTCCTTGCACCATTCTGAACCAACAGGTCATCAGAGCTTGAGTGTAGAGTTCAAGAGAATTTTTGATGAAGGCCATTTTAATTCATCCACCCAGAAACACTCAAGTCACCCCATTTCAGCACCCAGTTAGTTCTTCAATAACTCCAGGATCTTTGCCACTACACACTCTCTAGATGTTTATTCCATGTGTTCACTCACTGTATGAAGAATCATCTAATCTCAGTCCTGGGATTTACCTTTTCCATTCCGTTAATTATCTTGCATGCTACTGTAAGGTTAGCTGTTGTCCTTTCCAGGCTGAAGAAAAAAAAATCCAAGTTTCTCCATTATTCCCTCATAACTCAGGCATTTGATGCAAAAAATCAGCCTTCCAGCTGTTCTTTGCACTGCCTGCTTGGATTTGATAGGATTAAAGCCACATTTTACCATTCTGTGGCACAGTGACTGAAACCCACTGCCTTTATGTTGAGTTAAAATGTCCAGACAGTTCTTTTGAAATTTTGAAAGCATATGCCAGAAAAATATATATTTAGAAAACGTTCCAAACTGTTTTAGGGATTAACCACTATTATTTAAAAAAAAAAAATGTAAACATATTCGAGAATAATTCATTTGTCGACTTGGTCTCTTGGCGCTTTGATGCTTATCTTTTCTCCCCCTGAAAATAGAAAATGTTCTATTTTCAAAATAGGCAATTCTGTGGGTATAGATAATGTGATTAATTGGGTGCACCAAACTATAGGTCACGCCTTTTTACTTCAAGCATAAATCTTAAGCAGTCTCTGTTCAAGTGTATATAACCACTGACTGCCACCAACGCCTCTGAGCCAAAAGTGAATCTCACTGAAGTGCTGTAAGTGCAGTGTATAAGTTGTACTTGGATATAAGTCACATCTCCATTTTTAAATGTGTTATATTGAAACTGGTGAGATATACTTGCATATGAAACTGTATAATAAGTGGGAAGTAAAATATTGTTATGTTATGTCAACATGGAGGTCCACTATATGACATTTAATTTTAATTATCTTACAGGAGGGATGCAAGACTACAATTATTTGCAGGGAGACTGTTTTGAAATCGTGCTTGAACTCAGCTGCTGCAAATACCCGCCGGCCTCTGAACTTAGTAAGGAATGGGACAACAACCGTGATTCCCTTCTAACCTTAATGGAGAAGGTACTGTAAGAGAACATGACTAGAAAAAGAACGACCAAACTTATGTTTATATTGAATTGATTTAAGAAGGGACCAGCACAGGTAGATTAGAAAAGGCAATTGTAGATAAAGCAGTAACTCAGCAATGGAGGGCATTCAGGGGAGAGATAGATCAGGTATAAACTAAGCTAATTCACCCTGGCTGACTAAAGGAAATAAAAGTTTAAAATAAAACAAAAAAAGGAAGCTCATGACACATGTCAGAGGCAAGATTAGGTTAATAAGCAGGAAGGTTATGGAAAGTTTACAGGAGGGAATCGAAAAAGTTAATATGGGAGGCCAAGAGAGATTGCGAGAAAAGATTAAGAGGCAGCATTAAATTGAACCCTAAAACATTTTGTAAATGTGTAAAGTGTAAGCGGTTAGCTAGGGGGAAATTTGGGCATATTAAGGACCCAAAGGGAAATGTAGAGGCAGAGGACATGACAAAATGTATTAAATGAGTAATTTATATCTGTCTTCATAAAGGAAGCAGATGATGTGAATGTTACATTTAAAGGAGGAGAGGGAAGTTTATGGATAGAGAAGAGGTGGAATGCATCCTAGGTTGCTGAAAGAAGCAAAGGTCGAAATCGCAGAAGTATTGATCTCAATCATTCAATCCTCATTGGATACAGGAGTAGTGCGGAAGGACTTGGGGGTTGCTATATAACATTAGCCATGTTATACCACTATTCAAGAAAGGGGAGGGAGATAATCTAGGGAACTACAGGCCAGTCAGCCTGTTATTGGAAATCATTATCGGAGACAAAACAAACTATCGTTTGGAAAGGCATGGGTTAATCAAGGAGACCCAGCATGGATTTGTTAAAGGCAAACTGTGTCTGACTAACTTGATTGAATTCTTTGACGAGGCAACAGAGAAGTTTGATCAAGGTAGTATAGTAGCTGTTTTGTGTATACAGGTACAATGTCTGAAATCCGGCAACCTCTGGACCGAATCCTTTTCGGTTTTTGCCGGATTTTGGACCTCGCTGTTGGCAGATGGCGTTCAGTGTGAAGTGATGCATTTTGGGGGACTAATATGGAATGGCATAAATGACATGATTTTGAAAAGTGTAGATGAGCGTAGAGACCTTGGTGTCCATATACACAAATCATTAAAGGTGGCAGGGCAAGTTGATAAGGTGGTTACAAAAGCATATGGGTTACTTTGGTTTATAAAAGAGGAATAGAAAAGATTTAGAGGGGAGACGAGGAAAATTCTTTTCACTGAGTTGTCAGGATGTGTAAGACACTATCTGAAAAGGTGGTGGAAGCTGATTCTGTCACTCATTTTAAAAGGGTATTGGACAGGTAGTTGAGAATGAGGAACTTGCAGGGTTACGGACAAAAAGCGGGGATGTGTGACTAAGCGCGATTGCTCTTTCAAAGAGCCAGAACGTGCACGATGGGCCAAATAGCCTCCTGTGTTGTAAGCTTCTATGATTCTACAGTGTCTTTCATGTCCTCTGGATGTCCCAAAGCACTACAGACCAAATAAAGTTTCCAAGTGTAGTTACGATTGGTGCATAGGAACAGGAGCAAGCCATTCGGATCTCGAGCCAGTTCCACCAATTAATCAGATCACGACTGATCTGTATCACAACTGCATTTTACCTCTTGCTCCTTATCCTTTGATACTCTTTGAAATTTTCAGTCTGAAATTGATAATTAGCCCAGTACCCAGAGTTTGTTTTTGCAGTATCTACATGGGGAAATAGTACTTTACCTGACATACGAACTCTCTCTCAAGCATCCCCACCCATGAAAAGGAAACTCACCTGAGCAATGTCTAGGTTGCAATTAGTGCTAGATAATTTGGGCTTGAAATTTTTATGTTTTTACTCCAGTTTGATGTATTCTGAGTAGCTGCTGATCATTTTCCACCAAATATCAACTCTCTTAAATTAATTGGAAATTGCATTTATACTTGTATTCTGCAGGTCCATATTGGTGTTGCGGGATTTGTCACAGATGCTGTACTTGGCTCAGGGATTCCTAACGCAATTATTGTAGTCGCGGACATTGATCATAATATTACAACGGGCAACTTTGGTGATTTCCACCGATTGCTTGTACCAGGGACCTACAACATAACGGTTGTTGCACAAGGGTAAGGAAAGTGAAAGCCAGACGGATGATTATCTGTTGGATCCAGTGACAAAGACTTAACCCAGACAAAGCTGAAAGGAGATGATAAACTTTGTTTTAGACCAGTCAAGAGAGGGGACACACCTGGTGCTTGGATCAGTAGTGTAGGTTTAATTCAAAATTGGCCTTTAACCCAAAAATTGAAAAATGTAAATGAATTGCCATTCAGAAATTATCCACTTATGAATGCAGCTTGGGTGCATATTATACTTAATAATCAGTGCTTTGTGAGCTTGACAAGTGGTTCTTCTAAGAAATGCTGCTTGTACTGATATGTGGCAATAGAAATGACAACACCTTATTATGCAAGAGTTGTTGGCATGAAAGCACTTAATAGAAGTCAATGTAAAAATGTAGGGCTGCAAATTGTGGCCTCCGGGTGCGAACGATGTGCACACAGGCCCAAAGAGGCCCCGTGTGGGCGCGTGAAGCGCATGCGCCTAAACCCGGCACTTGCGATCTGTCAATTTTGACATCGCACGCATCTCCGGGAGAAGAGTCTTCGCAGGCTGAGTGATTAGTCTATTTGCCCAACTTCTGCCCGGCGAATGTCCTTAAAACTGTTGCGCCTGGTAAAAGCCTAAGTCCTGTTTTTACCAGCGTAAGAGTTTTAAAAGATAGAAAAATTATCACTAATTTTTATATTATAAACCCTGTCCATTAAGGTTAGTTTTTTACCTATTAAAACATCTCTTTTATTAAATCCCAAAATTAAAAAAATTCTAAAACATTTTATTTAATTTCTATTAATTTTAAATATGGGAGATGTTTTTTTTTATGTATTTTGTGTTTTTGGGAGTATTCTCATTGTATGGAACTCCCATTACTATCAAACAGGCCTCACCATTACTATCAATGAGAATACTCCATTTTCATTAGTGGCTCAGGTCCACATGATCCCAGAATGCCCGTACGCTCCTGGGATGCATGGGCCTCTGCGCTGGGCTGCACATTTAGGCCTCGGAACGGAAGTGTTCGTTTCTCCGGGACCACAAGGTACTTTCGTTTATAAAAACAAAAATTGGTTGAAGGCATCCGACCATAATTTCTGGCCTGTTACTGACTCGCACATCAACTTAGCCTGAACAATTCAGGTTTGAAGGCTGAATATGCGAACGTATGTTTTTCACATCTCTTCAAACTCCGGAGTCATGAACTACATATAGTTTAAAAAATACATCTGTGCTGTTCTTGCACCAGCAGTGAAATGCCATGCGTTTTAACTCCCTGTTGAACAACTGTCATGGTACCCAAATGACTACCTGGTTTATGTGTATGTTGTATGTCGAGATCATTTATCATCTCCGATTAGTGCATTTTGGGATCTCTTGATCTGAACAATGTGAGATGCATCCTATTGCACTTAATTTAAGTGGAAAGATTGTAATTGATCATTGAAATAATATAATGCACTGTAAAGCTACAACAGTGCTGTTCAACCCAGACACGTCATTTGGTGTAACATACTGACTGAGCACTAAACCTTTCAGCTGTTAAGTATGCACATCTTTTAACGTTGAGTTTGAGGGACTAAATTTCCACCCAGACAGCTTGGTGTAAAATCATCAGTTTTAAATTTGATCTTGGCATCCAACAGATCTGTTGTGAGTCCAAGGCCTGATTAATTTTCAGTCGTTTATTTACTTTTTTTTTAAAAAAGAGTTCGTGCAAAAGATTTGTGATTTATTAAAAAATGTTTTGAAATTGAAAGTAAGAGGTATTGCTTGTGTCTTCACAGTTACATGCCTGAGACTATCTTCAACATTGAGGTGGTTGAGAGCCCAGTCACGCAATGTAATTTCACGCTTCAACCTCTAGGAGCTGCAGATAATCATACTGTTGAGACCACCACCACTGTGGTCACCTCCACTGCAGAAAATATCGGGACACAAAATTTATCAGAAGATGAACGCCAGTCCAAAGCCTTTGAACCTGAGAACTTCAGACACCATAATTACGCAGACATGGAGATCCTGCTGAGGAAATACGCCACAGAATATCGAGCGATCACACGTCTATATACAGTTGGGAAATCAGTGAAGCAAAAGAATTTGTATGTTATGGAAATATCGGACAATCCAGGCAGACATGAAATGGGTATAGTTGCAAGAAAATAGTACAAAATTTGATTTAAATGCATCTAGATTGCAAGGCTCAAAATGAGTGCTACAGAATGCCCTATTACAGCAGTAGAACCAGTTGTTGGCAAGTCACTGGCCTATAAATTTTTTTTAAATAGTTGACCACAAACACATTAAATTTTATTTCTATATCCATGTCCGGAGATTTTGAAAAAGGCGTGCACAGAATCTTCCCATCCCTACTGTCACTGCAGAATGTTTGTGTTTTGTTTTTGGACATTTGGTCTGGTCCAGTAAACAAGCTGTACTTCAGCTCTCACTGTTACTAAGCTTATTGGCTTGCTCATTCAGAGAGCTATGATTGTATTACCCCATTTATAACTGGAAATGAAAACTCAGTAAATACCTAATGATTTTTTTAAAAATTCAATGTGTCTAAGTAATATTTTCTATTCCACGAGAATCAATAACTGTTAGATCTCTTAATTTCCAATGAAATACGAACTCCGATTGTAGTTTTAATGGAACTTTATTCTGGCAGCAGCAACAAGCTCTTGGCTTTAAGCCAGGCCTTTGTCCTTCTGAGACCACATGGCCAAATTGGCTGTACTTATACCTGGTTCAATTTACAGAAAAGAACTCGTCTTCTTTGACCTTATTGGCTCATTTGATAGTCTGTTAACCTTTAATTGGCTCATTACCCAAGGTCCTAAAATGTCAAGTTGATTGATGACTTAATGCAACATGCTGAGTTGCACATAGCAGCTTTGACTTGGGGTCTGTGAATTTTCACAACTGCAGCCAGGCTGCAGAGCTTGAATTCTCTATCAATCCCCCCTTTGATTCTTTCACAAACTGAATCATAAAACATCAGGTATCACTGGTTAAACATTCAAAAAATAATTTCATACATGTTAAGAGTTTCCTTCTAAAATTTGTTGATGTGTTTCACCACATGTCCGGACTAGTAGCTTCCACACAAATTTACACCAACCCGAGTTCCATCGTGGCCACAATGGAAGTCTGGTTTTAGTAGGTTAATTAACCTTCTTCCAATTTAATCCAAACCAATATCTTAATTCAACCAGTAAACAACCTTCCCTTAAGCATAACATACCCTGTGCCACGTACAGACGGTCTGCTGGGACCTGCAAGGTGTCTCACCTGCAGGATAGCAACTACAGCCGCCTGGTTGCAACAACATTTAATATAAACAAACAATATAAAAGTAAAATAGTTACAACGAATAGAATTAAACCTTCCACCAATGAAGTTCCTATTGAACCTAGCCATTCAGTGGCTCCGCTCCACAAAGTGAATGATGGGGGTTGCTTAAGTTTTACTACCTCCTTTTGGGTATGCTCCGCTAAGTGGGTAATTTCTTCGGAACTATCTGGGATATACGTGCAACACTCAGTTCTGAGTAGGACGCAAGTACCTCCCTTTTCAGCCAGGATGTAATCAAGGGTCAGTCTCTTCTGTCGGGCTACTGCGGATTGCTACCATTTTTGCATTGATTTTAACTCGGGCCTCTGAAGTATCATTGGCTACCCGTTCCACAACGGATGCCATGTTAATGGATTCCCTTGCCAGTCTGGCGGTCCCATACCTGGGGATCAGAATGGCAAAGAACCTCTCTGTTTCTGTGATAGCTCTCTTAGGATGGTGTAGATGTTCCGACAGTGACTTTATATGATACATATAAGGCACAATGTAGGCTAAATAGCAGGAACCCGTCCAATTCTGGGGCAGCCAAGGGTAGGCCTTGTGGCCACACACCCAATAGGTGCCATTATAGGCAATGAAGGTTAGCTGTTTCTTTGTCAGCAACACTCCGGGGCCTGTCCAGGCTTTTCCATCTGTTTTATTCAGAATCCCTGTTGCGTTAAAAACTCCCACATCGGCCCAGTTTGGACGGTTCCGTGGCTTGATTACATTATAATTCCGGGAGCAGTTACTATACTCCATATTTTGACCTCCTTTGATGTTTCTAATCAGACAGACTGATTTCCTATTCCCGTTGTATTAGTGATAACAAAAAATGGGGGCCGTTTGGAATTATTGTAGCACGGTTGGTATCCCCCTTCAAAGGTAGTCAGATTGTAACCTGCTGACTTCCATTTACATGTCCAGTTTTCCGTATCCTGAAACGCATTGCCTGTTTTGTTTTGATTAATTATCCACTCAGCCATTTCCGAGATATTCAAGGGAACTGACCTCAAGGGAATCCCTCCCTTTGAGTGAATAGGAATATGCGCATACACCCAACAACTAGAAATGTTAGCTTGTTTGGCATAAATGTATGACATATATAAAAAGATATTTACATGTAATTCCCTTGCTACCCTACTATTTCCCTTTGGTGCAGAGGGTCGGCTAGTAAGAAGTAGGCAAATGCCTAGAATACCTACAATCAGTAATACAGTAAATTTATACATTTTGGCAAAAAGTAACTGTCCTTATTAGATTTCAGCTTCAGTTACGGGTGCTCGTTTAACGTGTGAAGCATGGATCCAGGCTTTCTTTCCTTGGACTTTAACAGCTGCCTGGGTGGTCAATAACACTTGATGAGGTCCCTCCCACTGGCACCCAAAGGTTCTTTATGCAACTTTTTCACATACACCCAGACTCCCGGGATGATGTCGTGTCCTCCTTCGGGTGGATTACCCCAAGCTGCCGATACCTGTCGGGAAACAGAACTAATAGCATTGGTTAGGTTCTGACAGTATGATAACAAAGCGTCACTCATTAAGAGAACATCAGCTTTCCATAAATCAATAGTTCCTGGCAGCGACATGCGTCTTCCTGTTATAATTTCAAATGGGCTTAGACCTGTAGTTCTATTGGCAGTGCCTGGGGCCATGGTGTTCCTTCTTGGTGATATTTGGCAAGCTGTTGTTTCAGAGTTCGATTCATTCGTTCTATTGTCCTGATGATTGTGGATGATAAGGACAGTGTAAATCCCACGTAGTGTTCAGTAACCTACAGACTTCTTGGCAGACAGCACCTGTGAAGTGTGTTCCCTGATCTGAGTCAATGCTACTCGGGACTCCCCATCGGGGAATGTAATCCTTAAACAAGACCTTTGCAGTGTGTTTGACTGTGGCTCTTTTAGTTGGGACAGCTTCTACCCATCTAGAGAATCTGTCGACCATGACAAGAATGTTAGTGTATCCTTGGCATGAAGGAAGAGATATATAATCAACCTGCAGATGCTGGAATGGTCCGACAGGGGCAGGGGGCCTCAGTTGGGGCATTACCGTGATGGGTCCAGAATTATTTTTCTGGCAGACCACAGAGCGGTCTGCTACCAGCTGGGCATGTTTTTTAAATCCCCAACCCCACCAGCTTTGTTGGAACCGTGCCGTCATCTGTTGTGAGGCCAAGTGTCCCCACGAGTGGATCTGTTGGGCTAAAAAAAAGGCATAAGCGCTTGTGGCGCGACTGGCTTGTCGGTAACTCTTTGTCTCCAGACACCATCTTCGCATAGCTTAATTCCTGCCTCAATCCATGTCCATTTTTCCTCTCTGGAGCACTCGCCTTGCATTGTTTGAAGGTCTCATGTCAGAGTCCTGAGTGCTTTCAATCTGCACATCTGTGTTGGTTCTTCTGGGGGAACGCCCTGTGAGGCGGCATCTTTAGCTGCCTGGTCGGCTAGGGCATTTCCCTGTGCTGCTGTGGTATTTTCCTTGGTATGGGCCTTACACTTCAGGATGGACACTTCCTGAGGTAATTGTATGACCTCCAGTAAGTCTCAGACTTCTTTTCCATTTCGGATAGGTGTACCAGCAGCAGGTGGAATCCTCTTTTCTGCCATAACAGACCAAAGTCGTGAGCGACTCCAAAAGCATAACGCGAATCTGTGTAGACATTAGCTGTTTGACCTTCTGCTATTCGACATGCTTCTGACAGAGCCCGTAACTCAGCCTGTTGTGCTGACGTTCCTGAGGGTAAACATCCTTTTGCCACTACCTCATATAAGGTTGTAACTGCCCATCCTGCTTTTCTGGTACCATTGTCAACAAAGGAGGAACCATCTGTAAACAGGATGAGGTCTGGGTTGTGCAGAGGCTCCTCTGCTGCTAAGGCTGCTTCTTCTGTTTCTTTTTAAAATCTCCATGCAGTCATGCTCTTCACATTCTCCCCGCTCTTGCTCCCTCGATTCTGACATCGGGAGCATAGTTGCGGGATTAACCGGGCTGGCCCGGACGATACAGAGATTAAGAGCTTCCAAAACTGCTGTCCAGCGGGTCCATCTAGCTGCTGTCACCTGAAACATTCTATTCATAGACAGCAAAGCGTATACGGTGTGGGGACACTTGACAATCAGCTTTTGGTCGAGGACTAGACCCGCAGTGATCATTACCGCTCGATATGTAGCTTCCATGGCTCTTGGGCAACTTCCCCATCCGAGGGCTACCTCATTTTTAACCAATAAGGGAATTAAGGGTTACGGGGAGCGGACGGGTAAGTGGAGCTGAGTCCACGACCAGATCAGCCATGATCTTATTGAATGCGGAGCAGGCTCGAGGGGCTAGATGGCCTATTCCTGTTCCTAATTCTTGTGTTCTTGTGTTGTGTTCTTGTGCATCCAGTTTTGCCGAATAATAGCCAATAGGTCTTTGTCGATCCCCATGTTCTTGTGTCAGTATAACTGTCATGTATCCTTCTTTCTCATGGACAAACAGGGTAAATGGCTTACCACTGTCGGGGATTCCCAGAGCCGGTGCCGAACTCAAACTCAGGAAAGCCTCTTGCTGTTCCTTAGTGAGGGTGATGGCTTCTTTAGAGGCACGTTTCCCCTTTAAGATATCATTCAATGGCTGAGCAAGCTGTGTGAAGGAGTCAATCCAATTTCTGTTAAAGTTACACAATCCCAAAAAAGACCTTAGTTCCTGAATAGTGGTGGGTTTTTTTAGCAGCCTGAATGGCTGCAGTTCTATCCTGGGTAAGTTCTCTCTTTCCTTGTGAAATCTTTTGTCCCAGGTATACAACCTCTTCTTGGGATATTTGTGCTTTGTCGATGCTGGCTTTATGTCCTTTCAGCCGAAGATGGTCCAGCAAAGCTCGTAAATCTTGTTCGTGCTGTTCTTCCGTGTTTGATGCTAGCAGGATATCGTCTACATATTGGATGACTGTGGATGACAGGGGAGATAATTCTCGCAAATGGCTTTGTAAAGCCATGTGGAATACTGTAGGGCTGTTGTGGAAACCCTGCGATAACCGGGTCCAAGTATATTGTTGTCCTTGGACCGTGAAAGCAAATCACTGTTGAACCTCCGGTGCCAGAGGCACCGACCAAAATCCGTTGGCCATATCTATAACCGAGAAATATTTATGTTCCGGTTTGAGGGCATTAAAAATGGTGGAGGGATCTGCGACCAAAGGAGTTTTTGATCAATACACTGGTTAGCTTTCCTATAATCGACAGTCAAACGCCAAGTCTCATTAGATTTCTGTACTGGCCACACGGGGCTATTGGAGGAGCTATGCGTTTTAATAAGCACCCCTTGTTTCTCCAATTGCTGTATAACCGGTAAGATTCCCGCGATGGCAGTTGGACTGATGGGATACTGTTTAATGCATGGAGGCTTGGTCCCGGTAAATGACGCAGGCTCCATCTGGTGTAGGCCACAATCGTTCTTATCTTTAGTCCATATCGGGTGTTCCTTCAATTCTTCTTTCTTCAAAGTTCTAATTGACCATGTCACCCGACCATCCTCGAAATGTAACGATGAATCTACTTGGATTAGAACGTCCATTCCAAAAAGGGGTTGATCTACTGGGCCTATCCAGACCGGCGTGGTTAGTTCATGTGGACCCAGCCCTATAAGTACCGGTGTTGTCCTTTTTAATTTCCATTTTATGGCCCCCAACTCCATAGGCTGTATGTGTCCTACCATCCAACGGCAAAAAGTCTCCACATTGTAGCATGTTAATTCCGCCCCTGTGTCTAAAAGACAGTCCACATGCTTATCGCCCACCCTCAGTTATATATAGCCCATCTTCCCTTTGTTGTATTAGTGCGAGGAGGGGGCCAGAGTGGGTTCTAATCGTTTTTTGCTATCCCAAGAAATTCCTTCTGTTGTTGTATTGTCAGTCGCTTAAATACTTCTATGAGGTCGGTATCTTGTGACAAGCCTGGTTTGTTGGCTGAATTGTATCCCTGGCTGCGTCGTCTTCCCCAGCCGCGACCTTGCTGTTTTGCCCTGCACGTCTTGGCCCAGTGACCACCTTTCCCACAATAATGACATTTTCCGGGTAATTTTCCTAATAACTGTTTATCGGAATCCTGGGATTTCCATCCCATAGCCTGTACAGCTTGGACTTTAGCTCCCATATCCCGATCTAATTGGTTACATCGATCCACCAATGCTGCAAAGGTAGTTCCTCTATCTTCCCAGTCCGTTAACACTACCTTAAGCATTTTGGACAGTTCTGGCTTTAGACCTGCCACGAAAGCTGCTTTCAGGGGTCCAAACACTTGTTCATCCATTTCCTCATCCGTATTATTCATACCCGAATGTTCGAGCCACGTGCATCCAAACTGCTCATCATACTCCAGGACTTCCTCTGTTCCTTTCTGTTGGCAGGCTGCAATTTTTCCCCAGTGTGTCTTGGCTGGACTGAAGGCTTGCAGCCAGTGTTTAATCGCCTCCCATCCTGCATTTAATTCTTGCTCACCCTGCCCCAAAGCTTCTTCTACCTTGTCATGCAATTTTCTTCCCTGTGTTTTTGGCACCATTATGGTCAAAATTTGCACTCCGTCCCAGGGATGAAGTTGATATATATTTCTTAAGCGGTCCAATTGGTCCCACGTTTTCACTCCCCCTTTCTTTGGATTGGGCAATTCCTTGGACCATTTATCAATTTTCTCTGGGTCTGCCGGATCATGAAATAAGTATTCTGCATACAATCTTTTCTTCATTTATTTGGTTCCGCCCTCATCCGCAGTCTCTTCTGATTTGACTACAACTCGTCTTTTTTTAAATGGGGCAAAGCGCACCCCTAATTCTTCATCCTCCGACCCTGTATCGTCAGAGGATTCAGAATCCGTATCTATTCCTCGGTCGTGTCCTCGGGTTTGCGCTTTTAATTTATCCAAACATGGGTGCCCTGGGAATTGACCGATACATTTTCCTTTTCCTATTACTGTCTCTTGACCTAATGATTTTTCCCATTCTTTAATTTCACTTTTAAGATCTTTAACTTCTGCTTCCGATTTTTCAAATTCAAGTCTTGTCTGTCGCAGCTGTGCACAAACAGCTTGCAATTGGTCCTTTTGTACTGGTCAGTTCTCGATCATGTTGGGAACGCATTATAATTTCATTGCGCTTTCGGATCTGTCCCATAACGGCTAGGGATCATCTAGTTCGCTCTTTATTTTTCATACAGGTCATTTTTCCCCAGATCCTTTTAATCTCGTCCAAGGACCATTGTTCTTTGGAGGGTCCGTACTTTTGTTCGATCTTAATACAGGTTTTAGATAAGTCCAATTGTTGCTCTATGTATTCTTTCAACTGTTGGAGGATTTCATCTATCGAAACCTCAGGTGGTGCCTGCCCACCTTTTACAGCTGTAGGCAATTCTTTGCTTTTATCTCCTGCTGCCATAATACTGATTTCTTTACTGGGGTCTTGAGTCGTAGGCTTTCCAGCCTATCAGTAGGTCGGTGATTAATTAACTAACACACCGCCGAAGTTAGACGTCTATGGGACCTCGAGCCGGCTACCAACCGGAGGGTTCGCAAACCGGAGGCTTTCGGAATCGCATAGAAGGAGAGGCGAATTTAGACTTTTGACCGAGGACTTTTACAAAGAGGAGTCCTTACCTCAGTATGTAGGTCCGATGTCCAAAATTCAGTTTCTTCCCTCAGCGATCTTGTTCGTGACGCCAAAATTGTTAGGTCTCTTAATTTCCAATGAAATACGAATTCCGATTGTCGTTTTAATGTAACTTTATTCTGGCAGCAGCAACAAGCTCTTGACTTTAAGCCAGGCCTTTGTCCTTCTGAGACCACATGGCCAAAATGGCTGTACTTATACCTGGTTCAATTTACAGAAAAGAACTCGTCTTCTTTGACCTTATTGGCTCATTTGATAGTCTGTTAACCTTTAATTGGCTCGCTACCCAAGGTCCTAAAATGTCAAGTTGATTGATGACTTAATGCAACATGCTGAGTTGCACGTAGCAGCTTTGACTTGGGGTCTGTGAATTTTCATAACTGCAGCCGGGCTGCAGAGCTTGAATTCTCTATCAATAACTGTTTCCTGGGTCTCTTTTCCTGTTTTATGGAATATTCTTTGGCAGGTTTTTTGTCACCCTATAATAAAAGGTAGAAATGAGAGATTGAAATAAGAAATGGACATCACTGTGTGTGCATTTCCTGAGGGGACTAAATGTTGAAAACTATTTTGTGTAGAAACACTTGGAATGTCAGAATTTGCAAAAAGATCCCAGGGTTACTGAGCACATTTTTTAACTGGAAATACATTAAATGTGCTATACCTTGTGCGTTCTTACACACCTGCCATCCTAACCTCTGAACTCGACACACAAGACGGTCATTAACAGTTATTTGATGAGAAGTTAAGATAGCCTGTCCTCACAAGCTGCTATTGCTGCTCCACCAGAAGGCTTGTTGCCCCTCGTGACTTGGATAAGAGATGAAAGTCATTGTTTGTGAGAAGGCCAAATTGGCATGTAGTTTAATTAGTGTATTTGCATAATTCAGCACCCCTTTCATTTTATAAAAGCAAATGTTTTTGTAACATATACAGCAAAACAAGGCTGTGGTGTACAAAGGGAAGTGTGAATCCATGCTAAGTACATTTCTGTTTCTATTTAACTAGGTGAACCCGAGTTCAAATACATCGGAAACATGCATGGGAATGAGGTGGTCGGCCGTGAGCTCCTCCTGAATCTTATTGAGTACCTCTGTCACAATTTTGGAACTGATCCTGAAGTGACCAATTTGGTGACTAAAACAAGAATCCATATCATGCCTTCCATGAATCCTGATGGATATGAAATCGCAAAAGAAGGTGATGTTTTCTTTTGAATTTGAAACCAAATAGTTTTTGAAAAAGTTCAATAAAATGTTTTACCCTGGATGAAAGGAACTATTCTAACGATCAGTTCCTAGAGTTCCAGTAATGAGTTTCAAAGTCTGTCCTACAACGGTCACCTTTCAGAACTCTGGATTTATAAAATGTGAGTGGCTTGGTCTCACTTTAAAAAAAATATATATATATATATTGAGAACATTGAGCAGAAACCAGTTGCTATTAACTTCAAATTTCTTAGCAACTCTGAAAACATACCCATATTCTGATAATTGTAATTTATATTTTTGCCTACCTATAAGCATATGCCCAGGGCAAGAATAAATTGTACATTATTTATTTTTCCAAAATGCTAATAAGTTCTACTAGTCTACAGCTAACTTTTTGGTGCCTTATTTCAGATTACATTACTAAACTATATATGAAATGTGCCTTGCATCGCTCTAAAATATCTCTGCTTCCATTTGCAGGGGATATGAATGGTATGGTTGGTAGAAACAACAGTAACAACTTTGATCTGAATCGCAACTTTCCTGACCAATTCTTTCAAATCACTGACCCACAACAGCCAGAAACGTTAGCTGTGATGGATTGGCTGAACAAGACTCCTTTTGTGTTGTCTGCTAATTTACATGGTGGTAGGTACTTTTCCTTCTTGGGTGTGGTTGGGGGGTTTAGTAATTGATTTCTATCAGATTTAATAGACATTTTGAATAATCAGTAAGTTTCAAAAGGCAGGGAGAAATGACATAATTTTAGCCAATGTCAACAGCAATACAGTTTATTACACGTTTATTTTTCCCTTTGCCAAGTTTTCTTCCTTTCAGTCTTGAAGACACTGACTGCTTGCTGGAGTACAGTTCATGGACAATGATCAGCTTCCAGCATCTGCCCAAGTGATTATTCACATTTCAATCTTGACCATGAGTGTTGGCAGGCTATTGGAAGGGAAAAACCACCAAGCCTGATTCTCTCTTCCCGCGACATTGACATACCTGCACATCCAGCAGGAAAGCGGCACTATGGTCACTTCAGGATCAGTTCCAAAATTGCATTATGACCACTACCCCAACTTTGATCAGTTGACTTAGCAAAGATCAGGAACTGAACCTGTATCGAGAATAACTTATCTCTGGTCTTTCAAATAATCAGGATCAAGTGCAAACCGACGTGATGGGTACATTGTGTTTAATCGGAGTTTAGGACGGAATATAACGCATTAGTAATAGCGCAAAAACATACAACCATGACCAGTAGCTGGTACCAGACCTGATCGGACAGACAGCTGGCATGCGCGAACAGCTTTTCTCGCTCTCTCGCTCTCTCTCAACTAGCCAAGAGTGTTGGACCGAAGTCAGCTCTCCACTCCACCGTCTGCGCTGAGTGCTTTTCAGATATTTATTTTATACTCTTTTTAGGGGTGGACCTGGGGTAGAATATGGACCAGACCACTTATCCTTTTATCCATTTATCCCCCATTTCCCTTTAAAACAAGGTGCCCAATGGTATGTCGAGTTCTTTGTTTCAGCCATGGCAAAAGGCCAACCCTCCTGTTATCTTCCAGCTGTCAGGGATCCTCATAGCCATTTACACATGGGTTCTGTACTTGACCAATCATGGCCTCACAGCATATTGAGTACTGTCTTTCCCCTTAAAACATCCGGCCCTATCCTCCCAAGGCTAGAATCTCCTATCTCATACTCATTTTCCAGGAAAACAAAACTTAAGCAGTTCCAGTAAAACATAACTTATACATTAACCCCTTACTTGTCTCGAGCTCTTAATACAATCATCTAAATACAGTATTATTCGCGTCACAATTTCAGTCACATAACATCTACATTTTAGGTACCCCAAATAGGTACCTGGAACAAAGTTAATAGCCAGACTTCAATGTATTGTAATTGAGGCACTTGTTCAGACCTTTCGTGCTGGTGTAACAGTAATTTATCAATATAAATTTCAGCCAATTGTATAACTTATTTTAACTTTTCTCTTTGTAATTTATTCATAAATATAAACCTGAACTGTACTGTATCGATGTGATTTGCATTTATACAACTTTGTTACTGGTATATCAGAGCAAAGAATCAAACAGCTGTTGTGCTCTTGTATTTTGCATAGGTTCCCTGGTAGTGAATTACCCTTATGATGATGATGCAGATGGCATTATAGTGTACAGCAAGTCACCGGATGATGCTATCTTTCGGCAGTTGTCACTTGCTTTTGCTAAGGTACCCAGTTTACTTAAGTTTGTTTCACTTTTGGGGAAAAATAGTCTTTTGACGTGTTTCCCAAGATGTTTGGTTCTAACAGTTTGGCCAAAGTTAAACTAAATGTAGTGTTGTAAACTTATCTTTGTTTTGTAAATGGGTGTGTTCTATGAAACTCAATTATGCTTGTCGCCATATTTTGATTAGTTACTCAAGTAAGATTGGTCAAGTTTTGATAGATTTCTGTCAAATAGCCATGCCGAAACAAGGCATAGATTTCATTTGAAATTTGGTTTGCCTTGCTGCTGTTGAGCAAAATTCTTGCTATATTTGTTATCAATATCTCTTAAATTATTTCAGCCTTTCATATACAAGTTTAGACGTGCCTTCTTTACATGTTTCCTGTATTAGTTTTAATAATGCAGTGAATGTGTGCATTTCATTATCTTGGGAAATCTATCTAAATTGCATCATGGGGAGGGAAGACTGCCATATTGCAGGTAATTGTGAGTAAACCTGTGGCTCAAAGACTGGTGTGGGAGAAATGACTTTTGGTTCGTAGGACACTGGCACCAGTACTGGGATGAGAGGGAGTGGTTCCGTTTTTCTGTGCATTCCGTTCTGGGACTAGGGTCCTGGCGAATCGAATAACTAGGGCTGTAGAGAGAGCGTTTAAGTAATTATTGGGGGGAGGGTTCAGGTGAGTGGAAATTTTAAGTCAAAGAACAAGGAGAAGGCAAAAGTGCAGGGTAGCGCTGGGGGAAATGAAAACCAGAACGTGACAGGAAGGGACAGAATGTATAAACATAAGTGTATCAGAAAGTGGGGTCAAAGCAGGAAAAAAATGGTTAAAAAAAACAATTTAAAAGCTCTTAATCTGAATGCACGCAGCATTCGTAACAAAATAGATGAATTGATGGCACAAATAGATACAAATGGGTATGATCTGATAGCCATTACAGAGACATGGTTGCAAGGTGACCAAGGCTGGGAACTAAATATTCAGGGGTATTTGACAATTTGGAAGGACAGGCAGAAAAGAAAAGGAGGTGGGGTAGCTCTGTTAATAAAGGATGAGATCAGTGCATAGTGAGAAATAATGGCTCAGAAGATCAAGATGTTGAATCAGTTTGGGTGAAGATTAGGAATAATAAGGGAAAAAAGTCACTGGTGGATGTAGTCTATAGGCCCCTAATAGTAGCTACACTGTTGGAAGGAGTATAAATCAAGAAATAATGGAGGCTTGTAAAAAAGGAACGGCAATAATCATGGGCGATTTTAACCTTCATATTGATTGGACAAAGCAAATTGGCCAGGGTAGCCTTGAGGAAGAGTTCATAGTGTATCTGGGATAGTTTCCTTGAACAGTACGTTGCGGAACCAACCAGGGAGCAGGCTATCTTCGATCTAGTACTGTGTAATGAGACAGGATTAATAAATGATCTCCTAGAAAAGGATCCTCTAGGAATGAGTGACCAAAACATGGTTGAATTTCAAATTCAGTTCGAGTGTGAGAAAGTTGGTTCTCATACCAGTGTCTCTAAGCTTAAAGCAGACTACAAAGGTATGAGGGCAGAGTTGGCTAAAGTGGACTGGGAAAATAGATTAAAGTGTGGGACCGTTGATGAACAGTGACAGACGTTTAAGGAGATATTTCATAACTCTCAAAAATATATTCCAATGAAAAGGCAAGACTAAGAGAAGGGATAACCATCCGTGGCTAACTAAGGAAATAAGAGATGGTCTCAAATTGAAAACAAGGGCATACAAAGTGGCCATGACTAGTGGGAGGCCAGAGGATTGGGAAACTTTTAAAAGCTAGCAAAGAACGACTAAAAAATAATAGAGTGGGAGGATAGATTATGAAAGCAAACTAGCATGAAATATAAAAACAGATAGTAAGAGTTTCTATAGGTACATAGAAGAGTGGCTAAAGTAAATATTGGTCCCTTAGAGGATGAGACTGGGGAATTAATAATGGGGAACAGGGAAATGGCAGAGATTTTGAACAAATATTTAGTATCGGTCTTCACGGTAGAAGACACTAAAAACATTCCAATATTGGATAATCAAGGGGCAATAGGGAGGAGGAACTTAATACAATCACCATCACTAAAGAAGTAGTAAAATAATGGGACTAATGGCGGACAAGTTCCCTGGACCTGATGGCTTGCATCCTAGGGTCTTAAAAGAAATGGCTGCAGAGATAGTGGATGCATTTGTTGTAATCTACCAAAATTCCCTGGATTCTGGGGAGGTCCCAGCGGATTGGAAAACTGCAATGTAACGCCCCTATTTTAAAAAGGAGGCAGACAGAAAGCTGGAAACTATGGGCCGAAGTTTCAGCATCAGGTGAAAACGGCGCACCTCCGAGACTTACGTGACCTGCCTGGGCTCGAAGGTGCGCCGGAATATTCTGCAGCAATTCTCCGGTCCTCCTGGACCGTGGCATGGCGCAGCGTAGTCTCCCTGGGGAGGAGACTGCCTGCAGGGGGGTGGGGCTAGGGATCATGCCGCCTTCTCAGAGCGAGCAGCGTTGCGCTGGAGCATGCGCACCTGCGCAATGGCTCGGGAGAGCGTGGATACGGGGGGGGGGGGGGGGGAGGGGCGGGAGAGCGTGGATACGGCGGGGGGTGGGGAGGGGACGTGGATACTGGGGTGGGGGGGGGAGGGAGAGCGTGGATACCGGGGTGGGGAGGGGGGGGGAGCGTGGCAACGGATGGAGGGGGGAGCGTGGCAACAGGGATGAAGGGGGGAGCATGGGTTGGGGGACACTCAATGATCGAAGGGCCGGAGGAGAGAGTAGGGGTGCCTCCTTCCAGCCTCTCCCCCACACTCCCCACCCACACCCCCTCCACACACATACACACCCACCACCCCCCACACACACACACACCCTTCCACCCCCCCACACACACACACGCACCCCTCACACACACACACCCTCCAACCTCCCCCCCCCCACACACACACACCCCCTCCCACCTCCCCCCCCCCCCCCCTCACACACACACACACCACCCCCCACTCCCGCACAGACACACACCACTTTTTGTGCTTCCTTTAGTGCATGATGCTTTAAATGTACTGCTTTGTTTAGTGCTTTAAATGTATTTTGCTTCTTTTTAATGTTGTTGTGAAGGTGTTTATGGAAAATCCTCTAACTTCCCTTACCCCCCCCCCCCCCCCCGCTGTTGTGATGTTGATGTGTCCTTTGTGTTTAATGCTTCCCACCCGTCGTCTCTGGCTGTGCCTGCACTAAACTTAACTCTAGGTAAGGTTTTTCATAAGTTACAAAAGTGGACACTTATTCCATCCTAAGTTAGTTTGCAGTAAGTTTTCACTGCTGAAACTTGCAAAACTGGCCTGAGTGGCTGGACACACCCCCTTTTTGAAAAAAAGTACCTTACCTAAAGCCAACCTAAACTAACTCACTAGAACTGGAGCAAACTAATATCTGAGAATTGCAATTTCTAACATACTCCAAACTAAACTAGTTGCTCCAAAAAAACTGGGAGCAACTCCACCCGAAACTTAGGCCCTATAGACTGGTTAGCTTTAACATCTGTTGTTGGGAAAATGCTCAAGTCCATTATTAAGGAAGCAGTAGCAGGACATTTGGAAAAGCATAATTCAATCAAGCAGAGTCGGCATGGTTTTATGAAAGAGAAATCATGTTTGACAAGTTTGCTGGAGTTCTTTGAGGATGTAACGAGCAGGGTGGATAAGGGGGAACCAGTGGATGTGGTGTATTTGGATTTCGAGAAGGCATTCGATAAAGTGCCAAATAAAAGGTTGCTGCACAAAATAAAAGTTCAGAGTTGGGGGTAATATATATTAGCAGGGATAGAGGAATGGCTAACTAGCAGAGAGTCTGAATAAATGGGTCATTTTCCGGTTGGCAAACAGTAATTTGTGGGGTGCCGCAGGGATCGGTGCTGGGGCCTCAACTATTTACAATCTATATTAATGATTTGGATGAAGGGATCGAGTGTAATGTAGCCAAGTTTGCTGCTGATACAAAGATGGGTCGGAAAGCAAATGGTGAGGAGGACACAAAAAATCTGCAAAGGGATTAGACAGGCAAAGCGAGTGGGCAAAAATTTGGCAGATGGAGTATAGGGCCCAAGTTTCCTGGACTTCCAAATTCTCCGGCTCCCTGCTAGTCCTCTGGCCCTCGGCGTGGCGCAGCATGAGCTGTGGGGGACGGAGCTAGGTCCCTGCACTGAAAACAGTGCCGGGACCTCTGCACATGCGCGCTACAGTGGGCGCGCATGTGCAGTCGCTCCAGGCGGCCAAAACTGTGTGGGAGGGGCCCCTAGCCCTGGCCGAATGGCCTCACTGGGGCTGCGTGCATAAGGCTGCCTCCCACGCCCAGCTCCTGCTTCCTGCTTCCGACCCGACCCGACTCGACTCCCGCCCCCGGACCGCGACACCGACCCGACTCCCGCTTCCCCCCCGCGCCCGGACCGGACTGGACCCGACCCGCACCCCCCCCCCACCCCCCCCCCCCCCCCCCCCCCCCGGGACCGCTCCGACCCGCGCTCCCAACCCCAACCCAACCCACTGTAAATCTGGTGCTGGGGACGGGCCCCGCCCGAAGTCTTGGGCCCGGCCCGTTCAGCCTCTCTTCTCCCCCCCCCCCCCCCCCCCCATTCTCCTCTCTTCCCCCCCCCCCCCATCCATTCTCCTCTCTTCCCCCCC
>NC_091992.1:19733749-19756554 GCF_044704955.1 Pristiophorus japonicus
ACTCCTCTCTTCCCCCCCCCCCCATACTCCTCTCTCCCCCCCCCCATTCTCCTCTCTTCCCTCCCCCCATTCTCCTCTCTTCCCCCCCCCCATTCTCCTCTCTTCCCCCCCCATTCTCCTCTCTTTCCCCCCCACATTCTCCTCTCTTCCCCCCCCCATTCTCCTCTCTTCCCCCCCCCCCATTCTCCTCTCTTCCCCCCCCCCCATTCTCCTCTCTTCCTCCCCCCCCCCCCATTCTCTCTCTTCTCCCCCCCCCCCATTCTCCTCTCTTCTCCCCCCCCATTCTCCTCTCTTTCTCCCCCCCCCCCATTCTCCTCTCTACCCCCCCCCCCATTCTCCTCTCTACCCCCCCCCCCCCCCATTCTCCTCTCTACCCCCCCCCCATTCTCCTCTCTTCCCCCCCCCCCCATTCTCCTCTCTTCCCCCCCCCCCCCATTCTCCTCTCTTCCCCCCCCCATTCTCCTCTCTTCCCCCCCCCCCCCATTCTCCTCTCTTCCCCCCCCCATTCTCCTCTCTTCCCCCCCCCCCATTCTCCTCTCTTCCCCCCCCCCATTCTCCTCTCTTCCCCCCCCTCTCCCTCTACCCCCCCCTCCTCCCTCTACTCCTCCCCTCCCCTCACTGTCAGAAACACAGACACTGACAGACAGAGAGTGAGAGACACACACAGACTGACAGACAGAGAGATAGAGACACTGACAGAGACACACTGTGGTGGGGGGGCATCCCAGCATGCTGTTGGAGGGCTCCCGGTGCTGCAGTCGGTAAGTAGAAAATGTTTTATTGATTTTAAAAAAAAATATTCCTTATTAATTTTTTTTTGATTGATTTATTGATGTTTTTATAATTTATTATTGATCATGGCTCTTTATTTGTAAAACTGAAGTGTTTAATGTTTGTAAACTTCCCTTTAAAACCCCCCTCCCCCCATTCCCTACGCCTAATTTGTAACCTACGCCTGATTTTCTAAAGTGTAGACAAAGTTTTTCGAGCGTACAAAAATCTTCACTTACTCCATTCTAAGTTAGTTTGGAGTAAGTTTTCACTGCCGAAACTTTGAAAACAGGCGTAAGTGGCCGGGCACGCCCCCTTTTTAAAAAAAAAAAAATTCTGTTCCAAAGTGAAACTGTTCTAACTGACTAGAACTGGAGCAAACTAAATGCCGAAAATTTTGAATTTCTAAGATACTCCGTTCTGCACCAGTTGCTCCAAAAAATCAGGAGCAACTGAGGCCGAAACTTGGGCCCATAGGCCCCAAGTTTCCACACGCGGCAAAACAGGCGCCCCTCCAAGCTGGGCGCCCGTTTTTCGCGCCGAAAACAGTGCATGAAGAAATAACACGCTATTCTCGAGCGCTTTGCAGCTCGATGTCAGCTTGGCGTGGCGCCCAGGGGGCGGAGCATACCACTCACGCCGATTTTGTAAGTAGGAAGGGGCGGGTACCATTTAAATGAGTTTTTTTCGTGCCGGCAACCCTGCGCGTTGGAGCGTTCGCGCACGCGCAGTGTGAAGGAAACATTGGCACTCGGCCATTTTTGTAGTTTTTTTGTAGCTGTTCAATTTTTAACATTTTTTAATAAAACCATATTGCCCTTCCATGATCAGCACTGAGGCTTCTTGCAGCAGTGAGAAGGCTGCAGGAAGCCTCAGAAGTTGAGGCAGCCGTTTCCCGACGGGTCCAACCGACGGCAGGGGGGCCTTCCCCCACCCCCCACCCCCAACCCCCCCCCCCCCCCCCGCCTGCCGTCGGGAATGGCTGCCTCAACTTCTGAGGCTTCCTGCAGCCTTCTCCCTGCCTGCCCCCCGCTGCGGTCGGTCGGGCCCTTACTGCCTTCGCCACCCCCCAGCCGTCAGGAACGGCTGCCTCAACTTCTGAGGCTTCCTGCAGCCTTCTCCCTGCCTGCCCCCCGCTGCGGTCGGTCAGGCCCTTACTGCCCCCCGCCCATGCCGTCGGGAATGGCTGCCTCCTCCCTGCCTGCCCCCCGCTGCGGTCGGTCGGGCCCTTACTGCCTCCTCTCTTTTCCCCCCCCCCCCCCCCCCCCCAATGCTGTCGGGAATGGCTGCCTCAACCTGTGAGGCTTCCTGCAGCATTCTCCCTGCCTGAAGCACTTTCACACAGGTAGGAACATGGTTTATTTAATCTTTTCTTTGCTTATAAATTTTTATTCAGGTTGGAATTATTTGTATAATATTTGTATAAGTATAACTAAGGATATATTGTAGAATGTAATGACTTCCCTCCCCCACCCCCCCTCCCACCTCGTTCCCGACGCCTAATTTGTAACCTGCGCCTGATTTTTTAATGTGTAGACAAGGTTTTTTCAGGCCTACAAAAATCTTC
This sequence comes from Pristiophorus japonicus, assembly GCF_044704955.1. Classification (NCBI taxonomy): domain Eukaryota; kingdom Metazoa; phylum Chordata; class Chondrichthyes; family Pristiophoridae; genus Pristiophorus; species Pristiophorus japonicus. Next base: position 19,736,088 of record NC_091992.1, read on the forward strand.
ACTTGCTCCATTCTAAGTTAGTTTGGAGTACGTTTTCACTGTGAAAACTTTCACATCAGGCATCAGTGGCCGGACACGCCCCCTTTTGAAAAAAAAATTCTGTTCAAAAGTGAAACTGTTCTAACTGACTCGAACTGCAGAAAACTTAAATGTGGAGAATTGCGATTTCTAAGATACTCCGTTCTCCACCAGTTGCTCCTAAAAATCAGGAGCAAATCATGTGGAAACTTGGGGCCATAGTGTGGGAAAATGTGAGGTCATCCATTTTGGCAGAAAAAATAGAAAAGCAAGTTATAATTTAAATGGAGAAAAATTACAAAGTGCTGCAGTACATAGGGACTTGAGAGTCCTTGTGTATGAAACACAAAAAGTTAGTGTGCAGGTACAGCAAGTAATCAGGAAGGCAAATGGAATGTTGGCCTTTATTGCAAGGGGGATAGAGTATAAAAGCAGAGAAGTCCTGCTCCAACTGTACAAGGTATTGGTGAGGCCACACCTAGAGTACTGCGTACAGTTTTGGTCTCTGTATTTAAGGAAGCTGTTCATTTGGAGGCTGTTCAGAGTAGGTTCACTAGGTTGATTCTGGAGATGAGGGGGTTGACTTACGAAGATAGGTTGAGTAGGTTGGGCCTATACTCATTAGAGTTCAGAATAATGAGAGGTGATCTTAGCGAAACATACAAGATAATGAGGGAGCTAGAAAAGATAGGTACAGGGAGGATATTTCCACTCATAGGGGAAACTAAAACTAAGGGACAAAGTCTCAGAATAAGGGCTGCCCATTTAAACTTGAGATGAGGAGGAATTTCTTCTCTCAGGATTGTAAATCTATGGAATTATCTGTCCCAGAGAGCTGTGGAGGCTGGGTCATTGAAAAGATTTAAGGCGAAGATAGAGATTTTTGAGAGATAAGGGAATAAACGGTTATGGGGAGCGGGGAGGGAAGTGGAGCTGAGTCCATGATCAGATCAGCCATGATCTTATTGAATGGCGGAGCAGGCTCGAGGGGCCAGGTGGCCGACTCCTGCTCCTATTTATTATATTATGTTCTTATAACATTGTTCTACCATCTTGGCTGCCATTTAATTTTTTTTCATAAATTTATGGAAAGTTTGTATGAAGCTTTACATTAGATGTTTTTAATTAGATTCTTAAATATTTTTTTATGTGAGGTAATACACTTTGGGAGGCTGACAAGGAAAGGGGAATACACATTAAATAGTAGGATACTGAGAAGTGTAGAGGATCAAAGGGACCTTGGAGTGTATGTCCACAGATCCCTAAAAGTAGCAGGCCAGGTAGATAAGGTGGTTAAGAAGGCATACAGAATGCTTGCCTTTATTTGCTGAGGCAGAGAATATAAGAGCGGGGGGGTGGGGGTTATGCTTGAACTGTATAAAACACAGCTGGAGTACTGCGTCCAGTATTCACCACATTACAGGAAGGACGTGATTGCACTGGAGAGGGTACAGAGGAGATTTATGAGGATGTTGCAAGGACTGGAGAATCTTAAGCTATGAGGACAGATTAGTTAGGCTGGATTTGTTTTTATTGGAACAGAGGCGGCTGAGGGGAGACCTCATTGAGGTGTATAAAATATTGAGGGGCCTCGATATAGTAGATAGAAAGGGCAAAGGGGTCAACAACCAGGGGGCATAAATTTAAAGTAATTGGTAAAAGGTTTAGAGGGGATTTGAAGGGAAATTGCTTCACGCAGAGGATTGTGAGGGTCTGGAACTCACTGCCTGAAAGGGTGGTAGAGGCAGAAACCTTCACCACATTTAAAAAGTACTTGGATGTGCACCTGAAGTGCCGTAACCTGCAGGGTTGTGGACCAAGAGCTGGAAAGTGGGATTAGGCTGGATAGCCTCTTGGCCGGCATGGACACGATGGGCCGAAGTGACCTCCTTCCATGCTGTAAACTTCTACGATAGTAAAATAGTATGCTTTTAAAATTTTAAAATAGTTATATGGAATAATTTGTTTCTAAGCCTTCAAGATTTTTTTAAATTGGCCAGTTTTGGTGACCCTCCGGACCTCCCGCTCACTCCCCCCGTATTCTGTTTGTCTCTGATAACGGCCCTCCCACTGGCATCTGCATTCCACTTGAGCCTACAGTTTCTTTTGTGTGGGCGTCGTACTAATCTTGTCCTCTTTGCGCTGCGGATCCTTGCTAAATAACCGATGGCATTGCTTCTCAATTGAGCCTCTCCCTACATTGCTGCCCCCCTCCCCCAAATAGCTTGATTGTACCTGTTCCTGCCATTGTGGTCACCTGCAGAGGAAGCCTTCCTCAATATTAACATCTGGTTTCAGTTATCTGCAAAAGGACAATTGGATTTAATATTTTTTCTCTTAACAAGGCTGTCTTGGTTGAGTTTCATTCGGTATTGGTTCATTGTCTGTTCTGAAGTGTTAAGTTTTCAATCAGTATATTTAATGGTGTGATGTAAGTTTTTTTAGATTAAGCCTTTATTCAGTTGTGAATTCTGAATCTTTTAATCAATTTATTGAATAGTGAATTATGAAGTTTTTTGCAAACGGTTCAGTACTGAGAGTTCTTAAACTTCACGATAGCATTATTCAAACATGCCAGTTGCAAATCTCTCTTCTTTCCACTCCTTTCCCCTCTCCACTGCTCCCCCACTTCCGTGTTTACCCCTTCCCCGCTCGCCCCTATTTCCCTCTCCGCTCCCCTTTTAACCAAGCGCAATATGCCTTTTAAAAGTCTGACTTGCAGACTAGCTCTTGTCTGTCACTATATTCATCCAGTATTACATGCCGTAGAAATATACCCATTGCGGCTAACTGGCCTATAATTTCCTGGTTTATTTCCCTTTCCTGAATAAGATTGTCATATTTTCCACCCACCAGTTCTTTGACACAATTCCTTGTTCAAAAGAGGTCTGGAAAATTATGGTTCATGTCTCCGGATCTCCACTTCAAATAAATTACCTTCTCCAACACTATTTTTAAATAATGGTCAGAGCTATTTATATAAATTCTCTTAAAACTCATTTGGTTCGATCCATTTATAAAATTAAATTTGCATTTTATCTTTGTTAATAAAGTACACATTCAAAGATCTAGCCCTTCTATTTGAGAAATTGATTAAAGGAAATCTGCTCCAAACATTTCAAGGAAATGTTCAAAAGGAAACATGAATGCACAAGAGCTTTTAATTTTACTCCATTAAAGTCAGTGGACCTTGTTTATAGTGATGGTCTAAATAATATATGCTTTTTGGCTGGAATATGTGGAAATCTATTTAAACTACTTAAAAGTTTAGCATTTTTGTACTTTTTCATGAAGTATAGATTTATACTTCTCTCCCTAATATGCGGAATTATAAAAAATTATACTAGTAATGCTTTTTTAAAAGTTACTTTGCCTGACTTGACAGTACTTGATGTTGACACTGTTAGAAATTGAAACAAAGTTCATTGCTCTCAGAATTAATATCTCTGATCTTGATGTCTAATATTGCCCATCAATTTAGAAGTTTGTTATTTAACACAAAGTTATCTACAGAGAAAATAGCTTTTTAAGAGAATTTTTCAAGCCTGTAACAGGTCAAATGATGAGCTTTATTTGAGACCCAGTTACAGTAAAATTAATTAGTTTATCAATGTCAATTTCTTTTAGGAAAACAGTCCAATGTTTGAAGGTCACCCTTGCAAAACTATATATCCTAGTGAATATTTTGCTCAAGGAATCACAAATGGTGCAAATTGGTATAATGTTCCAGGTAAGAGGTGTTTCAGTATTTCACGAGGCTTTTTTTAACCGCAGGCCATTTTTGTTTCGATCAAGAAATCATCCATTCTTGACGCACCTGCTATGTATTTTCATTAAATTAAGGTCTTATCCATTGTTGCACAAATCAGAACTTGAACTATATTGATGCTTGCAGGTTTACAGAGCAATTTAGGTAATCTTCATAATTATTCACTACTTTTGATCCAAGGGCCCAAGGCAAATCTTGCGACCATAGTGTTCCAATGAAGGGCCTACATCCAAAAGGTTAAGTCTGTCTAATCTCCTTTTAGATACTTGACGCACCTGCTATGTATTTTCATTAAATTAAGGGTTATCCCAGGGCAAGCTGGTGACTCAGCATTGGTCAGGCACATCAATGGTTATGCAGCCTATGGTGCTACTGTCTTTAAGAAAGGAACCCATGGGGCTTTTTGCATGCTATTTAGTCAGTATCTAATTGATAGCAGATGCAAAGCTTTCATATTGAGCAATCATCACTCATTTACTAAACATAGGAACAGGAGTAGGCCATTTAACCCCTCGAGCCTGCTCCGCCACTCAGTGTGACCATAGCTGATAAACTCCATATACTTCATTAATGTCTAGAATAAACTGCAGCACATTAAATTGCCTTTGACAGTTCACTTCTATGGGGTGGTACTAGGCCTTCTACACAGGACCTTTCTTCTATGCTGCTAGATTATGGGGAAGATATGAAATAAGGAAAGTTGGATTGCTTAGCGAGGCGATCATCTTCATTCTTTGAACAATGTGCATCCTCCACACATCATAATCCCATCCATCCCCACATGCTCTGCAAGGGTACAGTTCTAAGTGGGGTTGATTAGTTTTGTTTAGCTTCAAGTCAAAATGGACTTCTGCTATGGTGCAGATTCTGGTGCTTCATATCACATAGGAGCGCGAGTCCAAAGTTAGTCTGATGGGACGAAGTTGGCTTGTAAATGGGGTGACATCAGTTTGGAGCACCAACAAACTACGGGCTATATTTCTATGGTGCTATATAGGATGTATATCATTTTAATTTAAAATAGCTTCCCCTCAGCCTATGCTGAACTATGCTGCTGTGTTGTAGCAAAATGCATCTCATAGTTTAATTGAGGGATGCCATTTCAGCAATACATTCTAGATATGATCACCTTTTCGTTGCTTGGATGTAGCATATAACCTTCTACAGTAAGATAAGGGAAACATTTTAAAACGTAAGTTAGACTTTATAATGCAGAACTATGTTTAGAATATTTAACCAAAGGATTGTTTTTATTAGTCATTTATTAAATAGTCAAACCCATTACATGTAATCTATGATTAAACTGATGAAGATATGACACAAGCTGTCATTGAGGGTTTTCTATTTCACAATATTTTGCTCCGAGTCTCTCTCTCTCCTGAAACTGCTGAGCTGTTTAATAAAATAAATGTGCAATTCTTGCTCCACAGGTGGTATGCAAGACTGGAATTATCTTCATACAAACTGCTTTGAAGTTACGATTGAATTGGGCTGTTATAAATTCCCCTATGCCAAGGATCTGCCAAAGTATTGGAAGCAAAATAAAAAGTCCCTCCTTCAGTTTATAAAACAGGTAGGCTAAGTCTGACATCAAGCAGAAGTGCATGTGAAGTAACTATTATGAACAGGACTCCAGTGCCATGTCGAAATTAATAGCAGTGTGCTGCACCCTTCCCTGAGGCTGACATTTAAAAACTAAGCACATTTAATATCTTAAACGCTCTCGTTCTCCTCGCCCAAAGGAAGTTTGAGGAGAAGCCTGATGATGTACTAACAGCACACAAAATAACAGTAATCTGAAGTGAAACAGCATAGGATTGAGTACAAAAGCAAAATGCTGGAAATCTGAAATAAAAACGCAAGCTGCTGGAAATACTCAGCGGGTCAGGCAGCATCTGTGGAGAACGAATCAGAATTAACATTTCAGTTCAGTGACCGTTTTATCAGAACCGCATGATAGGTCATCGACCTGACCAGTTTAACTTCTGTTTCTCTCGCCAGAGACACTGCCTGACCTGCAGAGTGTTTCTAGTATTAAATACAGTTTGGTTGATTGTCACCAGTATCTTAGCAAAATGGTAGCAAAAGATCCGAGGACGTGGGGATTGTTGTAATCTTTATAGTACTCCATGTTTTAGGTGTCTCAGTAATTGTGACTCAGAAATATGCTAGTGCTTCCTTTGTGGTTCAGTGGATGAATGCCTTGCCTAATGTGAGACTTAGACATGCAGACAAGGTTTGATTATTGGTCTGTGCTGAGTTGGCTGCTCTTTGGCAGAGAAACATAGTGATTTCAATGTCCCCAGGGTATTGGAGGGAAAAGCACACTGAGTTCCCACTCCTGATCGCTGATCATTCATTTGGAAAATGGGAAGTTGGAGTACTTATGCAGGCAGTATAATCCAGGTGGCATGATTGAGGGGAGTTGTTTAAAGTGCCTCACTCTTGCAAGTACCTTATGTAAGGGATAACGTTTTAGTATCTGTCTCTGGATCAGTAAGTTTCCAGTCCAACTAGGAAGGAGGCATTGCTGGATTGGGTTCTGGGGAATGAGGTGGAGCAAGTGTCAGTAGGGGAACATTTCGGGAACAGTGATCATAGTATCGTAAGGTTTAGATTTGCAATGGAAAAGGACAGAGAAATCTGGAGTGAAAATACTTAATTGGAAGCAGGCCAATTTCAGTGAGTTAAGAACAGACCTGGTCAGGGTAAATTGGAATCAAAGATTGGCGGGCAAAACAGTAATAGAACAATGGGCTGCCTTTAAAGAGGAGATGGTTCGGGTACAGTCGAGGTGCATTCCCACGAGGGGGAAAGGTAGGGCAACAAAAGCCAGAGCTCCCTAGATTACGAAAGAGATAGAGTAAGATGAAGCAGAAAAAGAGAATGATTCCAGGGATAAGGGACTTCAGTTATATGGACGAGAGAAGTTGGGGTTGTTCTCCTTCGAACAGAGATGGTTGAGAGGAGTTAGAGATGTTCAAAATCATGATGTGTTTAGACAGAGTAGATAGAGAGAGAAACTGTTCCCATTGGCGGAAGGGTCGAGAACCAGAGAGATTCGAGGTGATTGGCAAAAGAACCAAAGCCAACATGAGGAAAAACGTTTTTACGCAGCGAGTGGTTAGGATCTGGACTGCACTGCCTGAAAGGGTGTTGGAGGTAGACTCAATCGTGGCTTTCAAAAGGGAATTGGATAAATACCTGAAGGAAAAAAAATTGCAGGGCTACAGGGAAAGGGCGAGGGAGTGGGACGAACTGAAGTGCTCTTGCAGAGAGCCGGCACGGGCTCAATGGGCCGAATGGCCTCCTTCTGTGCTGTAACCATTCTATGATTACTTGAGCTGTCTGGCTTTAGCAATTAATTTAAATGCTGAACGGGTGATGGCTAATATAGATTTAGCCAAATAAGTATTTAAATTATCTCTCAATAAATATGTAATGCAGGAATATTATCTGAAATGACAGACTGCTGACTTTTCCATTTTATTTGCTAAAAAACCTGTAATTTCACAATATACAATATAATCCCCAATTATATTAAATTATGTGCTATTTGATCCATTGGTGAACATCTATACTGGTGGCTGATGAAATATACATTGTAACTGGTGCCCCAGTTTTTGGAAGATTTTGTTTCATTTATACTGAAACTAATCATTTGTGATTAATATTTTAACATTAGGTCCACCATGGTGTAAAGGGATTTGTACTCGATGCCACTAATGGAAAGGGGATTTACAATGCTACCATCAGTGTTGCTGAAGTGAGCCATCCATTGAGATCTGCCAAAGACGGAGATTATTGGCGTCTGCTTGTCCCTGGTGTCTACAAAATTACTGTTTCAGCTCGAGGGTGAGAAATAATGAAATGTGCTGTGTATAAATGACCTCGCTGTGCCTGGCACAAAATAAGATTCTGCTCTTCTCTATATTACTTGTAATGGTGTGAGTAATAAAGTCACAATTATATGAAATCATACAGCAACATTTTTTTTATTCATTCATGGGATGTGGGCTTCACTGGCAAAGCTAGCATTTATTGCCCATCCCTAATTGCCCTGGAAGAGGTGGTGGTGAGCTGCTGCCTTGAACTGCTGCAGTCCTTGAGGTGAAGGTACTGTTAGGGAGGGGGTACCAGGATATTAACCCAGCGATGATGAAGTAACGGTGATATATTTCCAAGTTGGGATAATGTGAGACTTGGAGATGGTGGTGTTCCCATGCGCCTGCTGCCTTCTAGGTGGTAGAGGTTGCAGGTTTGGGAGGTGCTATCACATATGTCTAATTCTATAGTTGAGTCGGCATTTGTGCAGGAAAAGCATTTAGTTATTATAGTGCGCCGAAGGGAATGTACCATTTGATGTGGAATTTGACATTGTAGAATGATCAGCGCCATTGTACTAGATTAACTGTTGAAGACCCCATTCTAATGGGAACACCCCTCAATATACAATAAATCGGAACCAAACTTGGTCTTCTACAAGTCAGTGGGAAAAGTTTTTTTTCTGGTGCATTGCTTTGGTACTTCTGATCTGCATGTCTTAATTTTATAATTTGTAAATTCGGCTGCATATTTTCAGCAGAATATTAATGCTTTACAAATGTTTTGGTTAACGTTAATTGATACTACTACATTATCAAGATCACACCATCGTAAGCAAATAGCTGCTTTACTGAAGGCAAGGAGGCTAAAACAAAAAGTTTGTAACCACAGTTGCAGAAAAATTCAAACCAGCATTTGTTTCTACAATGTTTTAATACCCACATCCTCATTTATTGCAGGTATATCCCAATGACTAGGAATGTGACTGTAGTGGAAGCGGCTGTAGAAGTCAATTTCACCCTTTCACGTGTTACAGATGAGTACGTCATCAGTCATGATCCAGTGCTGACCAACTCCTCAGCAGAGCCTGGGAAGGAGTTTGAGAAACTTATAAAGAGTTTATCCTCTGAAGAAGGATTGAAACACCTGATTTTATCCGCACCTGTCGACCTCAGTCTCTATCGTTACCATGACTACAAGGACCTGTCTGAGGCTCTGCGTGGGTTACACAACAACTACCCAGCAATTACCAAACTACGCAGGTGGGAATGATATTTTTTTCTCTCTGCTGAACTATTCGGTGGGAAGTGTTGGAGAGCTGCTTGAGGTTGTTGTCCCTATGGAAAATTGCCTGGTTTCTACTCATTGTATCCTTATAATAATTAGTAACTTGGTGTGTGGGAAATTGAGGTCCTATCTTACTCCATCGTGTCACTTGATTGAGAAGAATAGCATTTTTGATTGAAGTGATATCCCCCACCAAATCCAAAAGTCTATAACTGGACTATGAATAACAGTTTATTAATCTGGTGCTGCATAATTCCAATACTTAGGGCAAATTTCAGTTGAGATATAATGTGATTTATTTTAAATCCTTTATTCCTTGTTAGTTTATTATATAATACCTTATTTCCTGGGTATTTGTGTCAAATCACAAATGTGTATTCATATTTGTAAAATTTAATCACATCAGTATTTCTATCATGTTTGTGTAACGTTAGAGTAGAATGTACTTTCTTGTCATCTTCCCCACCTCTCCAAAATCAAATGTAAAGTCTGAAAGTGTTGGGATTTGGCTTTTCTGTCACTTCACATACTTCATCTATATTATTTTACTGCACTGTAGGTTCTAATATTTGTAGAATTTTACAATAAAATACTTCAGTACAATTCCTGCTAGCGTTGTATAATGGGTCCTGCAGCATTTCAGTTTACTCCACAGTCCCATCTACTTCATATTTTCAGTAAGCCCTAGTCATCAAACAGCAATTTTGCACAGTAAAGAATTTATTGCGCAAAATGTACATACAATATATAAGTTTTTATATTTTATCCATTCTAATATCTGCACATTCAGCTCCTGCATTTTTCCATATTTGCCTTGGTATATCTATTGTGCTTCAGCAGTAACTGTTATGTTGTTTGAAGGCTGACTGGATGAGCAGTGTTGATCATTTATTAGGAGCTTGCATGAGTCACTTTTTTTCAATTAGTGTTTAATCAGCACTCCTGTGTTTTGTGGTGCAGTATATCTTTTTGTAACTCACCCCAATAATTCTCTTAATTTAGAATTCCATAATCCTGAGTATATCCTGATTTATATTGAAGGTGGAGATCGTGGCAGATTTGAAATTCAGTTTCGACAAAAGGAACTAAGCCAGTTTATCATTTATAAAGGGATACTGCAGCTGTAAAATATATTAATAAAACTGCTATAGATAAATTCTGCAACATAACCTTGTATAAAGTTATTGAAAATACCATAAATTCTAATTGCTTGTGAGAACCATACAGTGAACAGTCTGAACAAATCATCTATTGTAAAATGGATATAGAGGCACTGGAGAAATTGCAAAAACGATTTACAAGGATGATGCCACAACTGAGCCAGGAAGATTGAACAGGCTAGGGTTTTTTTTCTCTAGAAAAGAGAAGGCTCAGGGGTGACCAAATAGAGATTATGAAAGGGTTTGATAGGGTAGACATAGAGATGATGTTTCCACTTGTGGAAGAGACTAAAACTAGGGGCCATAAATATAAGATAGTCACTATTAAATCTAATAGGGAATTCAGGAGAAACCTCTTTACCCAAAGAGTGGTTAGAATGTGGAACTCGCCACAGGGAGTAGTTGAGGTGAATAGCGTAGCTGCATGTGACGAGGGAGCTAGATTAAATGCATAAGGGAGAAAGGAATAGAAGGTTATGTTGATGAGGTTAAATGAAGAGGGGTGGGAGGAGGCTCATGTGAAGCATAAGCACTGCCATGGACCAGCTGGACCGAATGGCCTGTTTCTGTACTGTACATTCTATGTCTGCCTTTGTATCCTGAGTTCTCTTTGGTGAGAGAGCATAATAATTAAGTTACTTTTGAGAGGGGCTCTATTGTACCTTCCACTTTATAAAATTGATAGGCAGTCCTGGTTAACTGTTGCCTCTTTTTATGCCATATGTAGAAACTTGCATTCAGAAACTGATTGTCCCTCATCATTTAAAGGTACCTCCAATAACTAAAACACTTGGAGAACATGAGTTAGTCTAGACCAATCAGTATATATCTTAAAAACTAGGTCCTGCTTGACAAGCTATATGTAATTCTTGGAAGAAATAACATGAATAAAATGCCGTGGATAATAGTAATTTTTCCAAAACATTTGCGAAGGTACCATATAAGGGACATGTGACAACGGTGGTAATGGTACACAGATTTCAGGAAAATGTGACCACATGGATAGAGAGATAGTTGAATGGCAGAAAGCTAAGGGTGAAAGGAAGTTTCTCAAATTGAAAGGTGTGAGTGATGTTCCCCAGAGTAAGAGGGTAGGGCCTATGGAGACCATGAGTGTAATCTTTGTGTGGAGACGGAAGATGTTGATAAGATTCTTAACGAATACTTTGCATCTGTTTTCACAAAGGAAAGGGGCAATGCAGATACTGCTATCGAGGAGGATTGTGATATTCTGGATGAAATAATTATAGTGAGAGAGCAAGTATTAAGGGTTTTAGCAGCATTGAAAATAGCTAAACCCCCCCAGGCCCAGATGAAATGCATCCCAGGTTGTTGAGCGAAGTAGCAGAGGCCTTGACCATCATTTTCTAGTCCTCTTTGGATCTGGGCATGGTGCCGGAGCATTGGAGGACTGCTAATGTAGTACCCTTGTTTAAGAAGGGAGAAAGGGATAGGCCGAGTAATTACAGGCCTGTCAGCCTAACCTCAGTGGTGGGAAAATTATTGGAAAAAAGTCCTGAAAGACAGGCTAAATCTACATTTGGAAAGGCAAGGAATAATTAGGGACAGTAGGCACGGATTTGTTAAGGGAAGATCGTGTCTGACTAACCGGATTGAATTTTTTGAGGAGGTAACCGAGAGGGTCAATGAGGGTAGTGTGTACAATTTAGTATCTATGGAATTTAGCAAGGCTTTTGATAAGGTCCCACATGTTAGACTGGTCATGAAGGTTAAAGCCCATGGGATCCAGGGTAAAGTGGCAAGTTGAATCCAAAATTGGTTTGGAGGTAGGAAGCAAAGGGTAATGATTGATGGATGTTTTTGTGACTGGAAGGATGTTTCCAGTGGGGTTCCGCAGGGCTCAGTACTGGGTCCCTTGCTTTTTGTGATATATATCAACGATTTAGATTTGAATATAGGGAGTATGATTAAGAAGTTTGCAGAGGACACTAAAATTGGCTGTGTGGTTGATAATGAAGAGGAAAGTCATGGGCTGCAGGAGGATATTTAATCTACTGGTCAGATGGGCAGAGCACATTCAGAATTTAATTCAGAGAAGTGTGAGGTGATGCACTTTGGGAGGGTTAATAAGGAAAGGGTATACACATTAAGCGGTACGCCACTTAATAGTGTAGATGAACAAAAGGACCTTGGAGTGCTTGTCCACAGATCCCTGAAAGTAGCAGGTCAGGTGGTTAAGAAGGCATACGGAATGCTTGCCTTTATTGGCCGAGGCATAGAATATAAGAGCAGGGAGATTATGCTTAAATTGTATAATACTTTGGTTAGGCCACAGCTGGAGTTCTGCGTGCAGTTCTGGTCGCCGTATTATAAGAAGGACGTGATGGCACTAGTGAGGGTGCAGAGGAGATTTACTAGGATGTTGCCTGGAATGGAGAATCTTAGTTATGAGTACAGATTGGATAGGCTGGGTTTGTTCTCATTGGAACGGAGGAGATTGAGAGGAGACCTCATTGAGGTGTACAGCATATTGAGGGGCCTGGACATAGTGGATAGTAAGGGTCTATTTCCATTGGTGGAAGGGTCTATTACGAGGGGGCATAGTTTTAAGGTGGTTGGTGGAAGGTTTAGAGGGGATTTGAGGGGGGGCTTCTTTATGCAGAGGGTTGTGGGCATCTGGAACTCACTGCCTGGAAGAGTAGTAGATGCAAAAACCCTCACCACTTTTAAGAGATGGTTGGATGCGCACTTAAAGTGCAGTAACCTGCAGGGTTACGGACCTAGAGCTGGTAATTGGAATTAGACTGGATGACCTTTTGTTGGACGGCACAGATATAATAAGTACTGCAGGGAATAGAATACGGCCAGGGTGATGATCTGGACTAGTTTCGATCGCCTGGATGGATCGGAGAGGAATTTTCCCAGATTTTTTTCCCCCAAAATTGGCCTGGGTTTTTATCTGGTTTTTGTGCCTCCCAGGAGATCACATGGCTCCAGTTGGGGTGGAGTGTAGAATGTTTTAGTATAAGGGGTGTCGCAGTTTTGTGAGGCGGACTGGTTGGGCTGGGTGCTCTTTGCCTTTCCGTCATTGTTCATTGGTTTATATGTAACTTTTTAGAGCTGCTGACCAAGGGCTGTGTGCTCTTTGTCAGCCGGCGTGGACACGATTGGCCGAAATGGCCTCCTGCGCTGTAAATTTCTAAGTATTACGCCCAATTTTTTGTGGCCCGAGTCTGCCAAAAAAAAATGTGTTGTAAGTTTCCCCTCAGGATCTCTTTATTTTGGTGTGGCCTAACTCGGGGAGGGGGGGGGTGGAGCCTTGATCTGCGCCAAAAAGATCAGGCTGCCATGGTAACCTGAGAGTTCTGTCTGCCAGTGAGTTCTGTCTGTTCCCCTGCGTGTGTTCTGTGACATCTCCTTTCTGCCGTTGTGTTCTGCCTGCCGGTGAGTTCTGTCAGTTTTCCTGCCCACCCCAAGCCCTGGCCGAGTGGCCTCCCGATCCGCTCCCCTGCCCCTAGCCCAGGCCGAGTAGTCTTCTCCCAGTCAAAGGTCTCTTTCCCCCCCCCCCCCCCTCCAAACCCCTCTCTCCCTCCTCTCTTTCCCCCCCCCCCCCCCAAACCCCCATCTCTCTCTCTTCCCTTCCCCCCCGAACCCCCATCTCTCTGTCTCTTTCTCCCCCCCCCTTACCTTTCCTGCTGCTGCTGTCCGGGCATCGGCTGCACTTACCTGCGCCGATTTCTTTAACTCTCCGCAAGGGTTTTCTCAAGTGGCCACATACGCTGGCCTAAGTAGAAATGGAGTAACTATTAGCTGGCCAAAGTTGCCTAAATGGACAGAACTGGCGTAGGTGGCTGGTAACGCCCCCTTTTTGAGAAAAAAACTAACCTAAAAAACGTGTAACTAAGTGAGTTACACTGGTGCAAATTGATTGGGGAAACTGGGGATTTTTAAGTTACGCCAGAAAAAGCAGCCTACTCCAAAAAAAAAACGGAGCAACTCCTGACCAAAATTGAGCACGTGATGAGGTAAATAGTGATATTGTTTCTATTGCTCAGCGAGACAGCAACTAGAGCCCACAAATGTAAGATGTTCACAAAGAATAGGAGGCTGTTAGGGAAAAATCATTTTATGCACAGGATGGTTATAACGTGGAATTGTTAAAGTAGTTTTTTTTTAAATCGAATTAGTGAGTTTCTTGAAAAATTGGAAAATTATAGAGTATGGGAAGTGAAAAGGAGACGGATTAGATCAAGTAATTCATTGAGAAAAATACAAGGGCACGTTCAAAGGGCCAAATGTCTGTCTGCTGCAACAGTCTAATTCTAAATGTAGTTTTACGATCAAATCTATATTAAAATAAGCTGTACTTGATATTTTAGCTACTATTCCATTGAAATACTAAGCAACAGTTATTACTCTTTCAGGATTATGATGGGGTTTTGGTAAATGTTGAAATGTAATTTTAAACAAACTATATTGATGAAATGTTGAGTCCTTTTTATATAATGGATTAGATATTGTTGTGTACTTCATGGGGACATGCAATGATAGACATGTGCAAGCAAAAGCAGCACCTAAACATTAACGAGGAAATCTATTCAGATTTGTTCTAAAATGGATTTAACTTTTATTTGCTTTTCATTTCGTCAAAGTTTGGGCCAGAGCACAGAAGTCCGCCAGATTTGGGCCCTGGAAATATCAAACAAACCTGGAGCAAAAGAACTTGCAAAACCAAAGATTAAGTTTGTTGCTGGAGTTCACGGGAACGCACCTGTTGGGACAGAGCTGCTTTTGGCATTTGCAGAATTCCTTTGTATTCATTACGGGAAAAACCAAGCTATTACAAAGGTAATATTCTGCCATGGCTTTCAAGTATTTGATTCCTTCATTATGTATTTTTCAGCAATTCCTTTTGTTGTATTGAGCAGTAGAAATGTTTCTTTCATATTCTGAAATTATTAGCAATACTCCAACTCTAAATGTATGTATTATTCAGATCACATTTCTAGATTGCATTCATTAATTGCTTTATTAAGAGCGCAATTTAAAAAAAAAAGACATTTTCACATTTCCCATCTGAATCTAGCCCCCCACCTTATTAATCAGGAAGGCAACTGAAACATACAGACCAGGAAGATCATAGGTTGGATGTTATGCCTATGTAAAGTTGCTTGATTTCAGTTGGCTTGGCAGTAGGGGCACTACAATTTGTATCACGATTCAGCAACTGCTGTTGCAATTGTCCGCGTGTAGAGTTGGGTGAGGATAGGTTGGACTTGTTGACGCTGCCTCTATGGTGCCATGACTTGATGTGCCATTCGCCCTCCATGCAAAAAAAACATAACTTTCAGCAGTTCTTTGAGTGTTCATTTCTCCAGCGGTTTGTGTTTGAAGTCTGATCCTGTGATGAGCTGTAGAGTTTAGGTATTGGAGTGCTGAACCAAATTGTTATCTATATTTTCTATCGCAAGCCTGATGAGAAATTCCTTTTGCTTAGATGCATTTTTTTGGATTAGGGATTCTTAGTAGTTCCATCAATTGCATTACCTAGAAGTCAGCCATTGTACCGTGTAAAATACAGATTCTGATGCTGTGGAGAATGCTGTAAAAGATGTATTTTTCTCTGCATTAGTTAAACATTTCAACCGTTTTATTGTAGCTAGTATCACCACATGTTGTACTATATTCTCTCTGATAATTGTATGTATTTGAGCCAGCTGCTAATTTGGGTCCTGGGCTAAATAAGTCATAAAAGGAGTTGGCGATATTTTGTAGTGCATCTCCTGGCAGCAATTGTAAATTGCAAATTCCTTCCCCTGCAATTGAATGCTGAATAATTCTGTAGCTATGAAAACTTTTGCTTTGTAACAAGTTTACAGAGCTACTTCTGCACAATATCCCCTTTCATGTGCCAACATGTCATTGTTGAAATTATCTTTATATACAACAACTCTTCATGGGAATAGATGTGGTAAAATATTAATTTATCGAAATGTTACCATTAACGACACAGCATTCAAAAGTGTAAGTGCCAATTTCAATTGCTCAGCCAGCATTTAAGAGCCAATTCCCCAAAACTGATCCGTTAAGCTCAAAAGGACTAACTCTTGTGTTGTAATAGTGGATTTAATACAAAGTTTATGGAGACAACATGTGCTTTGTCCACGGGTGGGGAAATAACTAATCAACACATCACACAGGGCCATAGTCCTAAGTACAAGCACAGAAAATGGATCCAGGGCATTTGTTTAAAGTTCAAGTCGCTGCAAATTCAATGATCCATCTATTGCAGTGCTGTCTGAAAATTGTGTCTGCAAAGCAAAAAGAGAATTTCAGTTCAGCAATTCTTCTATCAGCATGTATAAGGAATGTACATGATTAAATGCTCCCTTTAGTCAAATAGGGTCTCCATTAACTGGCATCTTCTATGTAAGATATGGATAGCTAATAAGATGTTGACGTGGTTGTACTAATACAATTTGAACAGTGTAGCTAGCTGGTGTTTGAAAGCTAAGTATGCAAATCCTTTAACTTCCTCCTAATTCTAAAGACAAGATCATCATTAATTTGTGGAAATTATTTATCCAGGTTCCTTCAAATGCTCGTGGTGTGACATTAGTGAGTCCATATTTCTAACCTATATAATGCATTTAAATGTAGGAAGTTGATCATATGACAAACTAGGTTTGTTTTACAGTCTGCTTACTATCTCATGGTTTCTGGCTGATCCCACTGTATAATCATCTCAGTGAAGCAATTGTATCAGAATGATGTGCCGTGAACAGGTTTCTCTCTCAGCTTTGTTTGCCACCATTTTAAAAATTAAGTGTTGTGTTGATTTTGCAAACACTTCTCAGAGATTTGGAAGGGCTGCCTCTAAAAAGTTTATTTTCCTGATGTAATTCATTTTCAGGTTTTTTCAGTTTTCATTGCACCGGTCCAGCATTCTCTCTTTTTTAACCATTTAGACATCTACCGTTCCCTTTTCCCCACATGTCATTTTAGAATACTGAATAGGGACAGGATGGAAGGATAAGACTGCCTGATAGTCTCTAAACAATCGAGAAAATGTGGAGTGGGCATGCTGCAGTAGAACCATTTGCCACATGTCATCATAGCTGTCAGATGCCCTGCTGAATATTGATGATGTGAATATGCTAACAACAAATCAACACGAGAAAAAATTAGAAGCAGCAGATGAATAATGGTTAAGTAATATCATTCATTGTAAATGCCCTTACAATCACGATCCATTTTACCATTAACAGCTGCCCACTGTACGTTTAAGTCTATAATTTAAAAACATTTTTAAACTTGGCAGTCTTGATACTTGGGACAGAAGCTGAGTTTAGCAGTCAATGTAGAAACAGCCATAGTAGACGCATCCAACAAGAGTTTCTGGACGGTGCAAACCATGAGCTTCTCTCTTCACCCCCTGACTGAAGCACATTGGAAACTCCTGGACAGAACCGAAACAGAACCTGGTGAAATGTGGCCATTATTTTTTATAATTTGTGCACAAAATGCTGGAGTTTTTGTTTTCCATTATTAATCCAAAACCCTGTGAAAGTATTCTTGGTAATTAAGAACTACAGTTTATCTTGCCATCGAGAACATGGTTGCTGTAAAGTGTGCATGCTAGTTAAGCTTTATACTTGGTAAGATTTGCTGTCCAAGCAACTGAAAACTAAATTAAAACTCTTTCTCCAGTTGATTGAGGAGACGAAGATTGTGATTGTACCATCAGTGAACCCAGATGGTAGAGAAATTGCACAAGAGGGGCAGTGCATCTCCAAAGTCGGGATGACCAACGTGCACGGCAAAGATCTGGACACTGATTTCATAGGTAATCTGCTGCAACAGTTTATTTCCACCATGGATCCAAAGTACTGACATTTGACATCCCATCTCTGGATCAGTTTTTATTTTACTTTATAAACTAATGTTTTGAAAAGACATCTCCTGTTTCAAACCCAGTTCCTCACATTGTCATTTTGGTCCTCGTTAAAGCTACAGGTAGTATTGTTTTGATTGGTGTACTTCATGTGCAGATTTTGTTTTTAACATGTAGCCAAGCTAGCTTGTTTACCTGAGAGTGAAGGTGTATTTTGGGAACATGGCTCGTATCTATACCATCCCGACTAACTCAGGTTAGGCCTGTGTGGAAAAAGTTATTCAACTGAATCATCTATTTTTTTTAATAACATTTAAGGCCAGTAAATCAGCTTTTCACTGTGGCAATAAAACAGAGATAAATAAAAGAATATTATAAAGGCTGGCTTCTAAATTAATGACTTTTAGTACATGTAATCTAAGCGTTTTAGAAATATTTACTTTATCCACCCCAAATGATTATCAGCGGTTTAACCCAGCACACACAACCAGAAATGAATTGCCATTGCTGATTTCAACTCCTTTTTATAAACCAAGGGTTTAACCTGGGAAATTATCACTGATCATTCTGTGTTGATGAATATTAACCTGCTAATTTGACTATAATCTGAATCATTCTTTAGTTATAGGTACAGTAAACTCTCGTTTACCCGGATTGTTTTGGAATTCGGCAACTCCGGGTAAACTAATTTTCCAATAGGGCGAATTTACTAACTGCAACAATGGAACAGAAAGTTTAATCGAACTGTCCGGGCTGTGCGTTCTGTTATTATTTGTCTATAACTCTTCCTCCACCCATTGGGTATCCGTTCCACCCCTTCAGTTTCTGGGTCCGGATGGCCAACCCCGAACTGTCTGACTGGGTTCTGTCGTCAATTTTGAGAGTTTTATCGGACTTTCTTCATTCGGCTGTGATTATTGTACATCCCAACACAACTATCCCACTCATATCTCGCCCACCAACACACTCCTGCCCTGTGTTCACAACACGCCACTTCTCACACTGACAGGACATGACCAAGAACCATGAGTTCTTCACTCACGGATCCAAACTAATGCTGTCCGCAGAGATCAGTCAACTTCACCCAGCCCCTCTTCAGCTGAATTCCCCTTAACCAAGCGATCAGTTGGAATTCATTTCTCCTGAAAATCGTTCACTTTGTCTTCCCGAGGTCAATACAATTGGCCACAGTCTGCTGGTGCTGAACATGTGTCTATACAGAGACACACACACACGGAAACGCACACAAAACACAACTCCTCCACATTCACGCTAACTGATTTTGTCCTGAATCTCGCAATATTTTTAATTCAGTTACGGCGGGTTTTCTGTTACATTCATATCTGGGTAAATGAGAGTTTACTGTACATCATTTTTGGATGTTATGCATGGTGTGATATGCTGCATATATGTTTCTCATCAAATCAGCTACAAGCGTTAGTGTCAGTTTTCATTGTACCTTTTATTCGGCCCAAGTTTCGGCCTCAGTTGCTCCTGATTTTTTGGAGCAACTGGTGTAGAACAGAGTATCTTAGAAATTCAAATTTTCGGCATTTAGTTTGCTCCAGTTCTAGTCAGTTAGAACAGTTTCACTTTGGAACAGAATTTTTTTTTCAAAAGGGGGCGTGTCCGGCCACTTGCACCTGTTTTCAAAGTTTTGGCAGTGAAAACTTCTCCAAACTAACTTAGAATGGAGTAAGTGAAGATTTTTGTACGCTCGAAAAAAACCTTGTCTACACTTTAGAAAATCAGGCATATGTTACAAATCAGGCGTAGGGAATGGCGGGGCGGGGGGGGGGGTTTCAAGGGAAGTTTACAAACATTAAACACTTCAGTTTTACAAATAAAGAGCCATCATCAATAATAAATGATAAAAACATCAATAAATCAACCAAAAAAAATTAATAAGAAATAATTTTTTTTAAATCAATAAATTAAACATTTTCTACTTACCGACTGCAGCACCGGGAGCCCTCCAACAGCGTGCTAGGATGCCCCCCCCCCCCCCCCCTGCCACAGTGTGTCTCTGTCAGTGTCTCTATTTGTCTGTCTGTCTGTGTGTCTCTCTCACTCTCTGTCAGTGTCTGTGTTTCTGACAGCGAGGGGGGAGGAGGAGGAGGGAGAGAGGGAAGGGGGGAGGAGGGAGAGAGGGAAGGGGGAAGGAGGGAAGGAGGAGGAGGGAGAGAGGGAAGGAGGAGGAGGGAGAGAGGGAAGGGGAGGAGGAGGGAGAGAGGGAAGGGGAGGAGGAGGGAGAGAGGGAAGGGGAGGAGGAGGGAGAGAGGGAAGGGGGGAGGAGGAGGAGGGAGAGAGGGAAGGGGGGAGGAGGAGGAGGAGGGAGAGAGGGAAGGGGGGAGGAGGAGGAGGGAGGGAGAGAGGGAAGGGGGGGAGGAGGAGGGAAGGGGGGGAGGAGAAGGGAAGGGGGGAGGAGGAGGGAAGGGGGGAGGAGGAGGGAGAGAGGGAAGGGGGGGAGGGGAGGAGGGAGAGAGGGGAGAGGAGGGAGGAGGAGGGAGAGAGGGAAGGAGGAGGGAGAGAGGGAAGGGGGGGAGGAGGGAG
>NC_091992.1:19756754-19842122 GCF_044704955.1 Pristiophorus japonicus
AAGGGGGGGGAGAGGGGAGGAGAAGGAGGTGGGGGAAGGGGGGGAGAGGGGAGTAGAAGGGGGAGGAGAAGGAGATGGGGGAGTAGAAGGGGGAGGAGAAGGAGGTGGGGGAGTAGAAGGGGGAGGAGAAGGAGGTGGGGGAGTAGAAGGGGAAGGAGAAGGAGGTGGGGGAGTAGAAGGGGGAGGAGGGGGAAGAGGGGAGGAGGAGAAGGGGAAGGGGGGGGGGGAGGGGAAGGGGGGGGGGAGGAGGAGAAGGGGAAGGGGGGGGGGGGGAGGCTGAACGGGCCGGGCCCTCGACTTCGGGCAGGGCCCGTCCCCAGCACCAGATTTACAGGTAGGTGGCGTTGGGTCGGGCCCGGGGTCCGGGGTTGGGAGGGCGGAGGGAGGTCGGTTTGGTTCGGGTCGGGTGGGGGGGAGCGCGCGGGGGCTCGGGTCCGGTCCGGTGGCAGGGGAAGCAGGAGTCGAGTCGGGTCAGGAGGAAGCAGGAGCTGGGGATGGGAGGCAGCCTTATGCACGCAGCCCCAGTGAGGCCATTCGGCCAGGGCTAGGGGCTGCGTGCTTCGGGCCCCTCCCACACAGTTTTGGGCGCCTGGAGCTACTGCGCATGCGTGCCCACTCAGCGCAGGGACTCGGCTCCGCCCCCCACAGCTCGTGCTGCGCCGCGCCCGACTCAAGAGGACCAGCAGGGAGCCGGAGAATCTAAGTTTGTGGCGCGAAAAACGGGCGTCCAGGTCCGAAACTTGGGCCCATTAACTGGTTAGGAATGGTGCATTTTGCTTGAGAGTACCTCTTGAAGACTGGATTGCAAGTATTAAAAGTAGAAAACTTGTATTTTACCAGGGAACTCCTCCGAGCAATTAGCAGACATGCAGCCTGAGACCAGAGCTATTGTCAAGAACCTGATCCTAAACCAAGGATTTACACTATCTGTTGTTTTGGATGGTGGCTCTCTCCTCACCACATATCCTTATGATAAGCCTGTACAAACAGGTATGTATCTATTATATCTTTATTCCAATTGAATTGAACTTCACAAAGGCTTACTTCGTCTGTGCAGTGAAATATTTGAATGTTGTTTCCCTATTGGCTCAGTGGGAAGTTGTTTCCTGGTGAGAAAGCAGGAATGGGGTACTGAAGTTGCATGTTCAGCCATGAACTCATTGAATGGCGGTGCAGGCTAGAAGGGCCGAATGGCCTACTCCTGCACCTATTTTCTATGTTTCTATGTTACTAGTGTATTGGTGTGCAGGTTTGGTTTCTTTGTTGGAGCTTGGTAATTCTTTTAGCAAGTCTCCCCCAGGATGGTAGTTGGAAGTGTAGAAATGTTAATTAGCTTAACATCCCAGGCTAACGAGGGCAAAGATATTGACGGGGGTTCATTCGTTGATCACTATTAAGTGACAGCTACTGGTAGGGCACTTGCGTGGATGCCAGGTGAGAACAAGATCGTGGGCCGGGGTGGTGCAGTGATTCCATGGTTGAATAATCTCCCAACACTCGCTGTCCAGGTTCTTCCACACAATTGGCTGAGGTACAAGAGGGTCTATCAGTAGACCGTCCTTTTTTCTCAACGATTACCGCTTCCCTCCATTGTCAAATATGTATCTAGTCACCAAAAGTGAATACAACATGCAAGCATTAATAATGTACGTAACTGACGTACATTATTAATGCTTGCATGGTTATAACTGGCTGTTTCAATAGTATCTGTATAATCAACATGAGTCAACCACCTTCAGAAGAGGAGTTAGCGGGGCAGGGGAGGGGAAGGTTAGTTGGAAAACGGGAGAAGAGTTTTTTTTTAAATCAAACCGAAAGGTGTTCCAAAATTCTGTGATTGGATCATAGTTATACTGTAATTGGAATAGGGATATGGTTGTCCAGATAGGACCATGACCAAGCTGAATAAGCAGACTGTTCCTATCTTTGCCTGTCTTTGCCTATCTCCTACTAACATTTTTAACATTTCATTTACCTGCCTATGCAAGTAACCACTGGCTTTTTTGGTACCTTTACTACAAAACCCCAAACCAAGCGATACAAAAAAAAATTTAAATCGAGCAATTGCCAGTAAAAAAGGTTCAAAAAAACATCCAATTTGAAAGGGACTTGCTGAGAGACCAGCACCAAAGGCAAAAGTTGTTTGAGGTGGGGTTAAACATGGAATGTAGAACAATTGGAAATCCTGATAAAATGCATGGTGGGGAGGGGGCAAAACCATAACCTCACTGGCTTAGTGCCACCAGCATTTAGCAGTGCCGATATATGGAAGCTAGGTCAATTAACACTTATAAGACTGAGATACATAGATTTTTGTTGGATAAGGTTATCAAAGGATATGGACCTATAGGAAGGCAAATGGCGTTGAGGTACAGATGAGACATGATCTAATTGAATGGTGAAATACGCTCAAGGAGCTGAATGGCCTAATACTGTTTCTCTGTCCCTATGTAATATGCTTACTATTGGATACCCATGGGTTGAAACAAGATTTTTTTTTATTTGTAGAAACCAATGTATTCATTCTTGGATTATTAAGACCAAGGCTAGTTTCTTCAAAAGCTACATGTTGCAATTTGAAACATTTTGCAAAGTGAACCTGGTAGTATAGTACGCGAGGTGTTTTCTGTGGTCATGTTGCATTCTGGCCAAGGCTCGTACACCATAGCCTCTTTAACTTAAATGTAATGAATTCTCAGCCTGAACATTCAATAGGTATATCTTTACGGAGAGTGCAGAAAGGAGGAAGAGACAACACCTCCAGCCTTTGCATCAATGATAGAACAGGAAAGGGAAAGTAATAGAGAGTAACTACATTTATTTAAAGCTACAAAACCTGCAGTGAGACTTAGACCACCAGTCTAACTTTTATTACACATTGCACATTTGCATTTTCAGAATGAAGAGATCAACTTCACTGCATCCTACATTAATGAATGATGTGGCAGAATCTATTCATGTAATTTTTGGGATTCCTGAGTGTTTGCAATTTTTAAAATAAACCACTGCACATGATTTTGATGTTGATTACTTTTTTTCCAACTATCTACAGCCAGTTTTTAATTTTAACTTTTCATTGTAAATGGGTGGTAACAGGACAACTTCCACAACAGATGTATTTCTTTGTGGTTCATTGTTGTTAAATGTCAGTGACCATGAAAAGCAGTGAAGTGCGAAGAGCAAAATGTGCTTGAAAATGGGAGGTGTGACATCTTGTGCGTTCCGAAAACAGTGTAGTCCGTCACCCTTTGATGGAGTACGTTTTCACGAGTTGTCGTGAATTCAGTCAAGGGTTGGGGATATGTTTCCAATGCTCCCCAACGTGTGAGAAATTAAGATTTTTTTCGATCAGAAATATTTTCCTGTTGTATGTGGTAACGGTAGAATGCGACCACATTCAGTACTGTGTGACATGCAGACAACACAATCTGTTTTCTTCAACAGTGGAGAATGAAAAAACCCTGAAATATCTGGCAACTGTATATTCTAACAATCACCCTAAAATGTACTTGGGTCATCCAGGGTGTCCTAATAACACAGGTAAGAATTTAAAATTGATCAGTGTTGTTTTCTTTTGGAGCATTGAAATCAAAAATGATTGTATTAAAATGTTGGAATTCTGTTCAAAGTGGCCTTGTATTTTGCAATTCAGATGCATGTTGCATTGTAGGTTAGAAAATCTCTGACTTAGTCAAAAGAGACATAAACCAGAGGAAATCTTGGATACCATATCCAGCCTCTTCTCGCCTCGCAGGTTTCCAGTTTTGTTTTTACCCCTTCGTTTGGTCCCAGAATGTCGTGGCTGTCAGTCCTTCTGTTCTACATGTTGGTCCTTCTGGTGACCAGACCTGGTTCCAAATACCTCTGCTTGCAATCTAGAATAGATTGGACTAGAAAGAAAGAGAGATACTTGCATTTATATAGTGTCTTTCAGGATCACCGGACTTTCCAAAGCACTTTACAACAATGAAGTGCTTTTTGAAGTGTAGTCACTGGTATAATGTAGGAAACAAGGCAGCCAATTTGTGCAGAGCAAGTCCCCACAAAGAGCAATCTGACGACCTGTTTTATTTGGTGATGTTGATTGAGGGATAAATATTGGCCAGGTCACCAGGGATAAATCCCCTGCTGTTATTCGATTATAGTGCCATAGGGTCCTTTACATCCATCTGAGAGAGCAGATGGGGCCTCGGTTTAACGTCTGACCTGAAAGACTGCACCTCCGACTGGAGTGTCAACCTAGATTTTTGTGCTCCAGTCTCCGGAATGGGAGCTGAACCCACAACCTTCTAACTCAGAGGCGAGGGTGCAACCAACTGAGCCACACACAACACACACACACACTATAAACTAAACAAAAAAAAAATAAACAACGTATCAGTAAAATTACATGTAATAGAAAAAATGCACTAATTATCAGGACATGTACTGTACTTTGCAGTATTATATGAAATGTGTCAGATCGTGGGCCGCCCCGACCTGTGTGGGAACACCACCGCAGGTCGGGCTATAAATAGAGCTGGAGCGCTGGGCCCTGGAGCATCGTGGCGGAGGTGCGGCGAATGAGGGTACGGGACCCAGAAGAGCCGAGGGCCCAGGGGCAGCACGGACCTGCCCACACTGCGATATGTGCGCGCGCACTAGGTCTGTGCAGCAGAGCAGGTCTCCAGTCGTCCTGGTTAATCCTTGCCACTGGATAAAGGCCTAGCTCTGTCAAGCCCGTGTGGTGAATGGTGTGCGACGGTCACCACACGCTAAAAAAAATCCATGCACAGGCATCTTCCACCCCTTCAGGACTGGAACATCGGGTCCTTCATCGAAACATCTGTGAACTCTCGTGGAAGCAAGTCATCCTCGTTCGAGGGACCGGCTATGAATGAATAGAACTAAATTCTTAATGTAAACCAAAAGCAAAGAACTACAGATGCTGTAAATCTGACAACAGAAAAAGTTAGAAATATTCTGTATGTCAAGTGACATTTGTGGAAACAGAAGTCAGTCGACATTTCAGGTCTTGAGACCCTGCAATTCAAACTTATATTTTTGCTGCTGTGAATCTAATGGTGGGGGGGGGGGTCCAAAAAAGTTGGAAGAAATAATATAAGTTGGTAGTTTGCAAAAAAAAGTACTGTTTTCATTGAAAATGAGTTTGTGCTTTCATTGCTTGAAACCTGTAGTCAGATTCCATGTTCAGTAATTTGATGATTTTTGATTGTACCATTGAGAGTTTTAATGGGTGCTTTGATATTTTTATTTGGTTAAACTTATTATATATGATGCTCACAGAGGGCTAGATTTTCCCTAACCCCTCTTTTTTGGCACACTCAGCCAAAATGCGCCAACTTTGTGCGCTCAAAACGGCGCCAAAAAACTTAGAGTATCCTGGCCCCTCTGCCGAGAGTCCCGGGTCCTGGCACGGCGTCCATGGTGAAGTGGGGGGCGGAGCTACAACCCTGCACCAAAAACACTGCCGGCAGCTGTCCACATGCTCCTCGCCCTGCTAGCATGTCCTGCAGGCTGTCAGCAGGACCTGATGCACCATGTCGCCCCTATCCCTGGCCGAAGGGATGTCCCGATGTTCGCCACCCCTATCCCTGGCCGAATGGTCTCCCGCACCGGCCCACGAGCAACTTGTTTCTGGCGATTTGAGCCCCTGAAAGAAGTTGATCCCAAGTTTCTGATGAACATGCAGTTTGCCAAGAAGCACAACAAGAAAGGAACAGGGAAGGTTGAAGGCAAAAAATAAAAAGGACCAACCGTCTTGCTGAGCTAACATCTACTGTCCTTGAGAATGGCAGCCCTGTATTATATTGTATTCCAAATTGTTTATTTTGAATAAAACCTAAGTGATTGGAACTTTTTAAAAAAAGCTTGTTTCTGGCATAACAGTAGGACTTCTATTTTTTTATTTGTTATTGATTTGCTTATTACTTTTTGTGCTTTGTAAGTCTTGGTGCTTTAAATGTACTAACCTGCGTTGATTTCTTAACTGCCCGCAAGGTTATTCAGAGCTGGCCACGTACGCTGACCTAAGTCGATTTGGAGTAAGTTTTAGCTGGCCAAAGTGGCATAAATGGCCAAAACTGGCGTAAGTGGCTGGTAATGCCCCCTTTTGGGGGAAAAAAAAACTCAACTAAAAAAATTTGTACCTGAGTTACTCTGGAGCAAGTTGATTGGGGAAAGTGGCGTTTTTTAACTTATGCCAGAAAAACCAACTTACTCCCAAAATATTGGAGCAAGTCATGGCCAAAATTGAGCCCAGCGGGGAAACTAACCTGTATTGATTTAAAATTTCAAGACAGTTGGCCAGCATAGTCTGACTGTGGTGAAATGAGTTACTGTGCTATGGGGAAAGATTTAATTTGCAGTGTTTTTCATCACTGTAGGGAATACTATTGCAGTCTGGTCCTTGCAGTGTATTTATGAACTCATCATGGTACTCTCTAAATGAGCTCATTTAAACCCAACTTTCCATGGTACATTGGTTGATTTAAATAGAACATTATTAGTTTCCAGTCATGTGTTGCAATGCACCTAGGAGAATATAAATTGGCTACAATGGTTTTTGCCTTCCTAGAAGCACTAAGGGGAATTAATGATATTCCCCAATGTGACAGAAAAAATAAAATGATACAAGCTGGGTTTAATGCTGTAAGCGGATCAGGAAACTTGACTGGATTCTATATGCGAGGAATAATACTAAACTGTTGAAACAGTGGATGGAGTTTTCTTTCAATTAAAGTAATGCCTCTGCATCCGATCAAAGGGGAAGGTATTCTTACAGTCCGAGAGGATGATCTGCATCCCCCAAATATAAAACGGTCTCTGTGGGCTATTTGTTCAACTTTGCAAAAGCTTTGTGCCGTAAGATTATCAATGCTCATTTCTGGTCAATAAAATTATTCAGAAGTGCAATTCAAAAATTGTTATTGTAACATATGATAGCAGAGGGGACCGGAGTTGTTGTTTTTTTCCAATTGCTTCTGGCATCTGAAGTTTACATCATTCACTGAATCTGTTACAGATGAAAGCATCCCTGGTGGTGTTGTACGTGGTGCGCAATGGCATGGTCACATGTATAGCATGAAGGTGAGCATTTGTAGTCATTGCACTAAATGAGTCATAATGAATCCTATAAACATTTTCAATTGATGTAGTTATATATCACTGAAAATTTGGCAAACATTCTTTTTCTAAAAGCCAAGCCTTGATTGGTTCAACAAAAGCAAGTACTGTATACTTTTCCTATACTGCCCTCTTATGGCTATTTGAGTGTTGATGTAATTTTGACGATAACATTGTAAACACTAAGACATAGTTCTCCACAAAATTAAGTAAACTACACAGTCTTCTGCAAAGTGGTGTTTTGGAGACTTTTTCAAAGTCATAGTAGAAGAAGACAACCATTTATATGTCTGTGCCACTTGATCAACTGGTTCTCTTACTAATGTTGTGAAGAGAGATGGAATGGTCTGTATTCCCCAAATAGAAATTGGGGTGTTGGCTGAAATTCAACCAGCAACTAAAGAAAACTTGTACTTGATGATGTACAAAGTTTAGTTTTGTTGATTTGAGGCTGAATGTCTGCCTCGCTTGTGGTAAAAGTTCTGTCCAAAGAGAAAATACCTGAGTGAAATCTGTGTTATAGTCCTTTTGCTTGCTGTAACTGTAAGATGATTTGTTTTCTCATCTTTTATCTTGCCAGGATTTTAGTGTCACCTATGGCCACTGCCCTGAGATCACAGTTTACACAGTCTGCTGTAACTTCCCACATGCGAAAGAGCTTTCTGCGATTTGGCATGATAACAAGAAGTCTTTACTCAGTATGCTTGTTGAGGTAAGCATCTCTCGTCAATCCCTGAGCAAGGTGCAGCTGCAGCCCACAGGTTCTATCGCCCCTAATCCCTGGCAATCCAGCCCTCGACACTCTGGAAACTCGCTTCTATTTGTCAAGTTATTAATTTGCTAGTTCATCCTGCTTGATATTTGTCAGCTTGGGGGTTTGGAAAAGGTTGCTGTTAGCATTGATTTCTCAATATTGGTTAAATCCCAAATCAGAACAACCCAGATATGTTGACATCAGCAGCTTGAGATCTACACAAATTCATGGAAAACTAGAATTTGTGGACCTGAGATTAAATGGAGTCCACGAAGCAAAAAGTGTGGACATCCCTGATTTAATATATTATCGTAACAATATACTTCACCACATATAATAATTATTCTTTATCTCCAGTTTCAAACAATAGAATCCATGGTGATGGACAAAAGAACGCTAAACTAATGCATAATTGTGGAAAAGAAAGATCTGGTCTCTCTTTCTGCTTTGTTTCCAAGTTGCCTAATATAATCTAAGGCCATTTTAAGTACTTTATTATTTTGTAATTTGATGTTGTTTCTCTCAGGTTCATAAAGGCTTACGTGGAAAGGTTACTGATAAAGCTGGAAATCCAATTCCAAGAGCAAATATTATTCTGAATGAAGGTGTCAAAATTCTGACTTCCGAGGCAGGCTATTTCCATGTCCTGCTGGCTCCAGGATCTCATGATGTTGATGCACTTGCAGAAGGATACCAGCATCAGCGCAAACAGGTATAAAATCTTACTACCTGTGCTAATTAGACATCTGTTTAATTCAGTTTTATTTGGGATGCTGTTAGACTGCAGGCACTGAGCTGTGTGTTAACAAGAGAGTCTCTTTTACCAGTGGATTATGTTTTAATGTTAAATTAAAGCCAGTCAGACCTCCAGGGAACTTTGTAAACTTGACTCTGTTGCAAAGCTCAAGCAGTGTCCCACTTTGTGGCTTCAGTAAGCTAGGGAGTCAGATTCCTGACCTGACTTCTGAATTACATTGCCTCTTTCAAGTCAAAGACATTTAAAACAACTTCACATTGGCTCAAAATGAGTAATATCATCTCATGGTAAAACAGATGCTCAGAACACTACTGAGATTTTTTTTTAAGTTACTGATACTGGTTTATTCTGTCTTCTCACAGTTTTGGAAATAAATTGTATTATAGAAACACATGAAAAATCATTCAAAGCAAATTTGTATTTATTTTTTTCTTAGTGTGTGTGTGTATATATATATATATATATATATATATACACATAATGTATATATTTGCCAATTTTGTTCCAAATTATTTACTTGTGTTCTCTGCCTCTGACCTGCTCAGTGGCTTTCCTGATTTGAATGCTTGGTTTACGAAGCTGTACAGCATGAGGCTGATATTGAAGATTTCCAGTTTTCAGCCAGCTTTGATCTGATTTTTACATTTCTTAAATATAAGTGCCAAATTTGCTGTAAACAACAATTAGCTTTTTTAAAAAAAACACCAAAACATAGAAGCTCCAGGAATAAGTGGCACCAGAAGGCAGCCAATAACTGTGGCTCATTACTGCAAATTACAGTTTGTTTTAGAATTTACAATTAGTTTTTAAGATTGTATTCCAATTAAGTTATTGGATGGTGATGTGTGTTAGGATTCTTACTCTTTTGGATTGAGTTCTGAAAGGATATTGCAAACTTTGTGTTGAACTTGGAATCAGAATTGCTGTTGGCTGAACATCAAAATTTAACTCCTTCATTCATCAAAGTGGCAAAATAGTCAGTGTGTAGCTAATGGAAACACTTGATTTGTTACCATGACATATGCTGATATTTTCACACTCCCTTCCCCTCCAACACAGTCAGTTGTTTCTCCAGCTTTCTTTAAATTCCCGTAACAACAGAACATGCTAGTCTGTCAGCATCTGAATATCTGCACCTGAAATATTAACCTATCTCTTCTCTTTCACAGGCTCATAGACATGTCGTGTACTGTTTGTTTCTGTTTCAGATTTTAGTATCGCATTGGCTTTTCTTTTTACTAAATTTGTTCTGACGTTAACATTTGGTGAAACCTTGATTACAAAAGAGACACACCTGTTTTCTGGGGGGGAAAATAATTTACAAAAACACTTCTGGTCCTGCTTGAAAATAAAAAGTATTTATTACATTTTTGTGTCCTAGGTAACTGTATCCTCATTTGAAGCTGCCACCTCTTT
This sequence comes from Pristiophorus japonicus, assembly GCF_044704955.1. NCBI lineage: Eukaryota > Metazoa > Chordata > Chondrichthyes > Pristiophoridae > Pristiophorus > Pristiophorus japonicus. The sequence continues at coordinate 19,766,807 of NC_091992.1, forward strand.
GGTAATAGTTGTTGAGGTGGATAATAAATTGTTCGGCCTCCCCAGAGAACTGGTGGTGACAGCAGCAGGTACGAATTGGTATTATGACGCAGTAGTATTAGTTGCTTACGGTAAGATTTCTATTAACAATGAGCTATCGTTTGAAATTTGTGAAAATGAGCAATTCATGCATCAGTCAAAGTGAGATGACACACGCCTTTTTACTATTTATTCAAGGTTAAATATTTGATCATGCTTAACTTGGCTATTTGTAATAGTCATTTTAGTTAATCACTTGAATTTATTTTTACTGTGCATTCCCTTATAATTTGAACACTTATTGTGAAACACTTGGAGCTGGATTTTAGGCTTTTCTGTTTCTGGGGTGAAAACAGAGGCGGGGTGGGAAAGTTACCGGTTGGGAATAGTTTGCACTTTGGTAAGGAAGTTTTGGCATCTGGGCCCTGCATCAGGGGGGCGCAGTGCTAAGGGAGGAGAGTACACCTTTTGTGGCGGAAGGATGGGAAACGCACAAACTAAAGTGCTGGGTCGTGCGCGCTCCGAGAGGCCTGTGGGGGGAAGAATCTTAAAAAAAAACCACACACATCTCAAGACATTGCCCATACCACCACAACACTTCGCCGCTAAAAACAATTAACAGAATAAACATTCACAGTACCTTTGGAGCACTTTACCTTCCTCTGTGCCGCTGGTTATGCTGGACTGCTCTGATTTCCCAGGCGGTCATTGCGGGTACACTTCTGGGCAGACGGATCAGGCAAAAGTCCAAACTACTGCTGGTGTCCCAACCAAAGGTGTTGCACACCCGGCGCAGCTCTTCCCAGCAGCGGTGTTCAGCGAGCCGCAAAACTGGACCGGAGGATTGCGACAGGGCGCAGGAGACCTGAACACTGCCTTTCACGTCGCTCCTGGGCTAAATCCGGAACTGAAGAGACCGGAAAATCCAGCCCATAGCCTTGTCACTGAGAGTTTATTGTAGAAATGTGGTAAATTTGAAGCTAGCAGTCCAGCTGTTTCAGTTTTGACTTGCCTACTTTACTGTCCGCTCTGTTTAGCATTGGACTGAGTTTTAATCTTTATAATTTTTATTTAAGATTCTAATAATTTAAACATTAAATGGAATCAATTTCTACACACGCACAGCTATTCTTTCTACATGATCATCAATAACAATTTATTTATTGCTCCTGTCACGAGTGGGTGTGAATGTCGAACTCTGATCTTCTAATGTGTGTAATGCTACAAAGTAAGAGGGAAATTAAACGAGAAATATTTTGTTTTTATCTTTTCATTAGGTGCAACCATGTCAGCAATAATTGTGACAGCCTGCATTGTTTGGTGTGTTTGCTCCATCAAATCCAATCACCAAAAGGACGGCTTTCATCGCTTGAGGCAGCATCGAGATGAATATGAAGATGAGATCCGAATGATGTCAATGGGTTCAAAGAAATCTCTTCTCAGTAGCGAGTTTCAGGATGAAACGGAGAGTGATGAAGACACTCTGTATGTTAATAAACATTAATGCATCAAGCCAGCCCTGCTGGTCTGGCAGTAATGTTCATCTTTTTGCCAAGTAAAATGAACAAATGCCTCATAACCCTCAGAGGATATGCTTGATCTACTGCACATGGCGTTGGTGGAAATCTTGGAGTGATTTCTTAGTTGTCCTTTTGGAAACATAGATGCTACAAGAAAGAATAGCAACTTGAACCATCACTTGAGTATTGCACATATCCTAAACTGACTGCTGACTTGTACTGTGGTTGAATATCAGCCACATAAAGAATGTTTTTGCACCCTATCTACCATATGAGCCACTGTCTGTCATCATACTGAAAAACTGCCAACATTGAAAGATGCAGTATACCTTTTACTTCCTCTTTTTTTAAATAAAGAAAACATATATGCACAAATCTACCTTTTTAAAGCTCCAACCATTCATCATGTCATTTTGGGGAATTTACTGTATTTTGTACAAATATAGTTTTGAAAAGAAATGGGGTGAAGTGAAATTTTGCAGTACTGGTGCTGTAGCATTTGTATAGCCTGTACATGCTACTTTTAAAGGGTGGGCAAATTTTAACCAAAGGTATACTGCAGCTTTAGGTTGTGTACAAATATTGCCAATGATGTAACTGATGGAAAGTGACTGCTGGATGTCTTTGCCTTCTCTCCCACGTCACCCCCCCCCCCCCAAAATTACGACTTTTGCAGAATTTAAAATTTGGACCATTTTCTTCCTTTTTGCACTACTCCAATTATGTTCAGTTCATTTGTAGTTCACTCCATAAAATATAATTGTAGCATATCGAATTACAAGTAGGAACAGACTAATATTGCTAAGATTTATGTAATTCAAGAAGCTAATGCAAGAAATAATCATTATACAGAAGTGCATGATGTATTTTTTATTATAAATCATAAAATTTACAGCACAGGAGGCCATTTGGCCCATCGTGTCTGCCTGCTGACAAAGAGCTATCCAGCCTTAGGCCACAGTACTTCTAATGTTGGCTCGGCAATTATCAGTAGGCTGTATACACTAGAAAGCAATGTTCCCGTTAAGCTTTGCAGTGGTCTGGAGTTCCCATGCAGGCCACTTGCCGGCATCACAATGGAAAAACCACGCTTGCGCAGAAATTTGAATTGGTCGTGTACCCCCCAAAAAATTTGGAGGGAACATTGCTTGAAAGCCAACCGTTTTTGGGGGGCAGGGGCTGCAGAAGGGGAAAGAAAGCCAAATGGACCATTTGGGGAAATAGTGTCTTTAATTTTGTCATGGTTTTATTTTTGAATTTGTTCTTGATGCACACTGGATCATTTTATAATTGGAGCATTCTCAATTGCAATTACAACTGTTCGTAGAGAAATGGAACATCTAATTTTAAAGATGCTCTTTTATTGTAAAAATTATGAAGTACTATTAGTGAGGTAGTGAAGTTGCTTAAGTTGAATCATGATGGTAGAGGTGGCTACTGAAAAATAAAATGAGAATTTACAGTCCTATTATATGCTGTTTGAAGCATATTTTTTCATAGTTTTTATAATCTGCAACTTGGTGTAAATTTTTTTCAATATACTGTAGAGATGTATTGAATGTGGGTGAAGGGTCATCGAATAATGAACTCTGTACAAATGTGTGAGTGTATGTTTGTGAGAGTGTTTTCAGTGTGTGCCACTGAATGTACACCTGAATTGCCTAAATACAGTATATGATGATCACCAGAAATACAGCATTGCCAAAAACACCTGATTCATACTAATCAATTTATTAAGAAAGGTTTCACTGTATCTGAGTTTTTCCACTCCATTTTGTTTGGAGAATTACTTCAAAATGTTCATATTGTCATTCATTAATTTGTACTTTATTTGCACAGGACTTTTTGTCAATATTGTGTATTTGATTATATACTGTGATGCCTTAAATTTTTCAATTTGCTTTCATTTTGTGGTGATGTCACTGGATTTCAGTGAAAGGATTTGGCATCTAAAAATAAATGCTTTATCAAGCACATTTATGCTGTTTATGGTGGTGTATTCAGAGTTTAAACCATGGTCGTATTTAGTTAAACCTGTAGTTGTGTCCCCTTTGCTTGTTCCAGCTGGGATTTATCGAAAGGTAAACAAGGTGGAAACATTGTACATAACTAAATCGCAAAACTGATTTAGAATAGCCTTGATTTCCTTTTCATTGAGTCAATGGATTTTCTTTGTATAATCTAATCATTATTACAGTGGTGGGGGAGAGGGGAGAACAGGACATCAGTTAGGATGATTATCTCCAATAATGAAATACCAAATAAAATATATTTTTGTTTAAAAACCTGCCTATTCTGACTGATTTAGGTAACCTGTAATCAGAACCACTGCTTTACAACGACTGAATAAATCACAAGGGATTTACAGATCTTTTTCAAATTTTTAACCAGTGTTTTGGAGATCAAATTCTGCAATTAGATCCATTCGTAATTAATGTAAATAATTTGTTAATTAAGTAAATTTTTCAGGACACTAGTGATTTGAGGATCGCAATTTGCAATTCTATCCCTTTTTGTACAAATTTACTATCAATCAAGTACTGAAAATCAATGTGCAGACTAGACCTTTCAAACCAAGCTATAAAACTGTCTTTTGTCTCTAAAGTATATGTTTGATCTATGACATTCCTTTTCGTGTAATTATATTCATTTTTTAAATACCCTTGTATTTCACAACTGTAATTACTACTACTTTCGTATGACGGGAAAAGCTTATAATGGGATGTATAGTTTGGCTATCCTCAGGGATGGCCTCATGAGGTGCCTCCCGCAACAGATCTTAGTGGGCTGGTTGAAGTGATGTGTTCCACGGTCTGGGACTCATGGCCACAGTCGCACTTCAGGTCGTCGATCATCTTCCATTTGTGGAGCAGTTGGCCACGTCGTCCGTGCCCTGCGCGGATTCTTTATGTTGCATGCGTCCCACGATTCTGTCCATCTGGATCATGGGTTGATGCCAGATGCATGAACATTGGCTGCTGTTACCCAGAATGACCAGCGCAATTTTAAACTCGAATGGTGGGTTTTCCAAATCTTCGTGAATGGGAATGTCAATTTTGCTCTTTTTCCACCCCCCCCACCCCCTCCCATCTGAGCACGGTGGTGTCGCAGCGAATGGCAGGTGGGGCAATGTGGGACAGCACCGTGAGCCACACAATTCGAGTGAAAAACATCCCCGACACCGTCCTCATGGCGGCCTTCCCCTGCATGTCCACGATCTCTTTGTGGCGGCTGCAGAACCATGAGGCTGAGCAGTATTCTGCAGCAGAGTAGACGAGGGCAGCTGTTGTGCGAAGTGTTCTGGCTGTGCTCCCCCATAACGTTCCAGCGAGTTTTCAGACCAGGTTCACCTGGCTTTTACGTTTTGGCTGGTGTTGGTGAGATGAGGCCGATAAGTGAGTCCTGTCCAGGTATTCTGGATGGAGTTCATGGGCAAGTCGCCTTACATTGAAGGAAACGTTGAGTTCTTTCCCGTAGCGTTGTTCACATGTTAATACCGACACAACTCTCTTCTCTGGATTGGGGAGCTGATGACAACCCACATGTGGTCTCCCTCTGTGTGCTTGTTCATAGAGAACTTGCCCGCTAATGTCATCAAGACTACGAACAAACGCCCGAAAGTGGCCTACTGGTCTAAAAAACATGAAAGCGCCAAACAACTGTAATTCATGTAAAGCAATGTCTTTGATCATGAACCAGAAAAAAATTACATTTATCGATCAAATGAAACACCGAGGCCTCTATTTTTGCCACGATTGTGTGCCGTTTTTTGGCGTCAAATCCTCAGTTTTCAATTTTCCCCAACGTTTGTACACCGGCCTGGATCATGTGCACCAGTTAAAAAAATTTTGGCAGAGACGCAAGTGAAAACTGGCTGGGACGCTGTTTTTGTGCAGTTGAGTGATTTTAGCCGTTTACGATTTTTTTTCAGCGTGGCGCACACAGCCAAAAAACCCTGAAAAAAAACCTGTGAACTTAAGGAACTCAGCGCGGCACACAAAAGGACATTAGGGCCAGGCAAAAGACACAATAAAAGTACAAATGCATGGATTTTTTTTTGACAGGATACTCTGAAAATAGCTCAGTAATTTGAGTTTTTGGAGCGAGAAAATTTAATAAACAAATATGTAAGTTTTTCGGAGGGAAATGAAATAACTGCTGGGTTCTTTTTCACCTAAATTGCGACTATCTACCCCAACAAATCGTTGCTGGCTGGGCTCCAGGCACGGGTCAAAGGAGTGCAGGCCGGGCAGGATCGCAAGCTCGGCTGGACACGAGCACCAGAGCCCAGGCTGCTTTTGAAGCCGAGCATCGAGTTGTGCTCATGTCCGGCCGAGCTTGTGATCCTGGCCGGCCGGCACTCCTTCGACCCGTGCCTCGAGCTCGGTCAGCATCCGAAACAGGACGTTTTGTGCACAGGCACAGCAGCAAGCTAGAAATCACCATTTGCCACAGGTGACCCAAGAGAATCACTACAAACAAACGAACAGGGCAGATCAGGGTTTGTTCTGATTTAGGGCGTCGCCCAGCTTTGTGGAGCAAAATGGCGAGGAAAGGTGTCTGATTTAAGTATTTATCTGCATAATAATAATGGGTGCAATTTTTGGTATGCCTGATGTGATTAGGGCGTTAGCCATACATGGCATGCAGAGGAGACGAATAAGTTTTTTTTTTAAATTCGTAGCCAATCGTTCCAATTCTTTGTCAAATCACAAACGCCAGAGGTCACCTTGCACATGCCAAGGATCACTCTGCGCCAATGCTCTTAGCCAAAAGGCCTAGAGCCACTGCACCGTTCCTGGAAGTACTGCAATACCAGGTTCGTGCCATGGAGGTGGATGGGTCAAGCCACCCCACACACCTCCGTGGAGGTGGATGGGTCAAGCCACCCCACCCACCTCCTGTTTCAGAGGAGACGAATAAGTTGACACCGATATCGGGGAGACTGATGGATGGGGAGGATGCCTTACCCTCAGCGAGTCTAAAAGGAGAGGTGTTCATACCTGCAACTGAGTGAGGCAGGCTGCGATTGAGGAAGGAGATCATCACAGATCTGCCAACTAATCAGCGCAGACATATGGCCAAGAAGTGGAAGGAGCACTGCCCTACCTGTAGAAGTAAAGGTAACAGTGGCACTTGCATTCTATGCTACGGGATAATTTCAAGCTTCAACTGGGGACGTGTGCTCGATTTTTGCCGCATGCTACCCATTGCTACATTCGCCAGGTGACTGCTGCACTCTATGCCAAAAGGGACCAGTTCATCTGTTTCCCTATGACCACGCAGGCAATGAGAGACAGGGCTGCGGGGTTCTCCAGAATTGCTGGCTTCCCCATGGTATAGGGTGCCATTGACTGTACCCCCATCGCCTTGGAAGATTCGAAAGTTTGCCACAACAGGAAAGGATTCCACCCAGCTAAATGTGCAGCTAGTGTGCGATGATTTGCAGCGGATCATGGCAGTGGATGCCAAATATCCCGGTAGCATCCATTATGCTTTCATCCTACGTGAGAGCATTATATATGCGATGTTTCAGGAGCTGCCAGAAGGGCAGAGCTGGTTGCTCGAGGATAAAGGTTATGGGCTCGCCACCTGGCTTATGACCCCTGCCCCCACCTGCGCAAACCCCGCATTGAGGCAGAGCATCAGTCCAATATGTCCCACATAACGACACGGAGCATCATAGGGCCCAAGTTTCCACATGATTTGCGCCTGATTTTTAGGAGCAACTGGTGGAGAACGGACTATCTTAGAAATCGCAATTCTCCACATTTTTTTTCTGCAGTTCTAGTCAGGTAGAACAGTTCTACTTTGGAACAGAATTTTTTCTTCAAAAGGGGGCGTGTCCGGCCACTGACACCTGATTTCAAAGTTTCCACAGTGAAAACGTACTCCAAACTAACTTAGAATGGAGCAAGTGAAGATTTTTGTAGAACTGAAAAAACCTGTTCTACACATTAAAAAATCAGGCGCAGGTTACAAGTTAGGCGTAGGGAACGAGGGGGGGGGGGGGGGAAGGGAAGTCATTAAATTCTACAATAAATCCTTAGTTATACTTATACAAATATTATACAAATAAATCCAACCTGAATAAACATTTATAAGCAAAGAAAAGATTAAATAAACCATGTTCCTACCTGTGTGAAAGTTCTTAAGGCAGGCCTTTAGGAAGCGGTTTGCTGTCGGGACCGAAGGCTGAACGGGCCGGGCCCGAGATTTCGGGCAGGGCCCGTCCCCAGCACCAGAAGTAGGTGGCATTGGGTCGGGTCGGGGAGAGAGGTTCTGTTCGGGTCGGTGGGGGAGGGAGAGGGAGGGGGAGGGAGGGAGGTCAGGTCGGGGAGAGGGAGGTCAGGTCGGGGACGGGGAGGTCAGGTCGGGGAGGGGGAGGTCAGGTCGGATCCAGTCCGGGGGCGAGAGTAGAGTCGGATGGGAGCGGGAGCGGCAGACGCAGACAGGTCGGGTCGGGTCCGGTCCAGTCGGGAGGGGCGGAAGCAGGAGCAGCAGCAACAGGCGGGTCGAGTCGGGTCCGGTCCGGTCGGGGGTGGAAGCAGGAGCGGGAGTCGGCAGGAAGCAGGAGCTGGCCGTGGGAGGAGCCTTATTCACGCAGCCCCAGTGAGGCCATTCGGCCAGGGCTAGGGGCTGCGTGCTTCGGGCCCCTCCCACACAGTTTCAGGCGCCTGGAGCTACTGCACTTGCGTGCCCACTGTAGCGCGCATGTGCAGAGCTCCCGGCACTGTTTTCGGCGCAGGGTCCTAGCTCCGCCCCCTACAGCTCCTGCTGCGCTGCGCCGAGGGCCAAAGGACCTGCAGGGAGGTGGAGAATACGGAGGGTTTTTTTAGGCACACTTTGTGGCGCGAAAAACAGGCGCCCAGCTTGGAGAGGCGCCCGTTTTTTATCGTGTGGAAACTTGGGCCCATAGAGAGGACAATTGCCATTTTAAAGCAGCATTTCTGATGCCTGGATCACCCTGGAGGCTACCTGCAATTCTCTCCTCATCATGTCGCTCAGTTCATTGTCGTGTGCTGCATGCTGCACAACTTGGCCATTATGAGGGGACAGGTACTAGACATTGAAGATCCTCCTGAAGAGAGAAGGAGGGATTCGGATTCAGAGGAGGCTGGCGCCGAAGAGGAGGAGGAGGAGAAACGACCTCAAGCTGCAGGACGATGGCAGAGGAGGGTGGGACGACCGAGGGGATCTCTAGCCATTGCTAGAGACTTGCGTCAGTGGCTAATTCGTGAACGTTTCTCTGCCTGGCACATTTGATTATAGTGTTGCACCATGTTGACTGTTTACATCTGTTTGCACTTTTAATAATGTTGTGTTGGTTTATGTTGTTCTAATATATACTGTTGGTTAAATTCACAAAATAATGCACAGATTCTGGTTAAATTAAAAGAATAGGTTTATTAAACATTTGTACATTTGTACTTAACTTTAATAAAACATTTTGTATCAAACTTTTAACTTTTCAATTAATGTATCAAACTTTCAAATGTTCAATTAACCTCAAACTTTAAATTTCTTGCAATCTTTAACATTTTCAATTAACAAAACTTTATTGTATCAAACTTTTCTATTAACAAAACAAGTAACAGCAAGATACAAATATCTCTCCTCCCCCTTATTCAACTACCACTAGCGCATAGTGCCCCTCTTACCCGGCCTGCTGCCTCTACCCTTAGCCATTTTTGCTGACGCAGCAGACTTCTTCGGCCCCCCGGCGAGCCCAAGGTTATATTTTTTTGTTTTTCGTTGGTGGGGTTGGACAGGGGCAGACCTAGTAGACACCTTTGTGGAAGGCCCAGGTTCATCTTCGTCTCTTTCAAGCTGTGGATCACCCTGCGGCACAGCTGAGTTGGTCTGGGGATGATTTGAGTGGCAGCGTCAGCCTCCTCCGAATCCTGAACCCTCCTTCTCCCCTCAGGAGGATCTTCAATGTCCAGTAGCTATCCCCTCATGATGGCCAAGTTGTACAGCATGCAGCACATGACACTGAACTGGGCGACGTGGGTGTGTTCCCTTATTGAAGCAACAACCTGCAAATTTCCATCACATATGTCAGACAATTTCCCCATCAGCTGTCCCGACAGTGCATCAAGTGCATCCACCATTCCCTCCCTAATCTGTCCCACCAGTGGTGGTCCTATTTCTCCAGGCAGTGTTGCTACTTCTCCTGACAGTCCTGCAATTTCTACCCACACCTCACCCATGGTGTCCAGGAGCGACCTGGTTAGCTGCATACTCTCCCCACTCATCCCGATGAGCTGTACCATGTCTCCCTGTGCTCGTGGTTCAGCTATCTTTTCCACCCTTCTTCGCCGCCTCTCACCTGTGCCTTGCTCCTCTACACTATTGGGCATCCCTCTCACAGGTGTGCATTGCTGGACCACACTGGGACCCGCATCCTGATCTATGGGCTCCACCGGCTGCAGGTCCAATATGACCATTTGATCAGTGGGAGGATCTTCATGCTGGCCTTCATCCAGATTGTCCTGCTCAAAATCAGGAAACAATTCTGGATGTCCTTCAGGTGCTACTTCTGGTTGTCCTTTTGGATCACCGTCTGCCTCTTCCTCACGCGCAGTTGCTATAAAACATATCGAAAACATCCATTAAAGCCGAGCTAGCCCACATAGTATTTAGCCAACCCACAGTGAAAATTGCAGGGCTTATCCCATCTCTTTGACATTGGTCCAGCGTTCACATTGGTGGTGGATCTTCTCCGGTGACCTTTAATCAGATCAGAGATCCTCTGTTCCAGCTGGATCAATTGCAACTTACTTGGTGGTCCTCCACTAGTACGATTCCTGTGGTTCCTGATCTTTGCATTCTTCAACTACAAAGATGAAAATAGAACTTTTTAAGAGAGGGTCCTTTTGTGTGGTGGACACACACACACACACATACATGTAATTGCAGTGCATACTTACTTTAACTAATTGTCCTCGGTCCTGGCACTTCTTTTTCAGCTGCCCGCCGATTCGCTGAGTGATGGCGACTGCATTTAGCCATTACAGCAGGTTTTACTTTTTTTCACTTTCCCCCAAGTTGCCAGCAGATCCCATTTCCTCTCAATGATATCTACCAGGGATACCATTTCTTCTGGAAGAAATCGAACGGCTCCTCCTTTGAATTCCTCTTCCACTTCCCGCTCAGCCATGTTTTGCAGGTTTTAGTGCTCAGCATTGCAGAAAGATCCAGCCAGCACGATCTGATCACAAAAGGAAAAACGATCCAATCACAAAGGGGTCTTTAAATGTCTGATCCAGTCTAGGAAGTTTCTCTTTTCGCGCATGCCCAGAGAGTTTTCAGCGCAGATTTGAAGCTCCGCCCTCCGCCCCCAGACAACTGCGGAGAGCACCACGCCAAATTCAAAAATTCAAATATTTGTCTGGTGAAAGTCCCGACTTTTTTTTTCTGGCACGAATGTACACAAAAAAGTCGTACTTTAACATACGCAGGCGCCAAAAATCCATCAAGTGGAAAATAGGGGCCTAAATTTTTCAACGTAAAGTGTCAACATTTGGAAATATAATAATAGGTCTATTTGTTTTTTATTTACACTGGGGAAACCGATACTGGGTATCCTGCAATCGATTTATTGAAGTTAAATTTTGTTTTTATTTATTGGCAAATAGTTATAAAAAAGGATATGCACAAGACTACATTCTGCCTCATGTAAACTGAAATCTATAGTTTGTCAGTCATATAGAAGGCGATTTACGATCAGCTGTTTACTGAAGCCATCATGGAGAAACAGGTTGGTACTATATATGGCACTATTTAGAATATTATTGAAACAAACCCTTGGAGCACAACAGACATATTGGGGTGAAAAAGGAAAATTAGGCAGAGTGTATAACGGGCGATCGATCCACTGCCGTCTGATCTGATGTTTAAATTTCACTCCCATTAACTAGTTCAGGCTGTGTCAAGCTGCCAGTGCTATAGTTGATGTTCTAATTTGGGCTTTTAAAATGGGTTAAAATATCTAACTTGACACTTTAGTGCGCTAGTGAGGGACTGCTGCACCGTTTTTGGGACGAGACGTTAATCTGAGACTCCGTCTGCCCCCTCAGGTGGCACTATGGCACTATTTCAAAGAGCAGGGGAGTTCTCCCTGATCTCTTGGCCAATACTTATCCCTCAACTAGCATCATTAAAACAGAATGTTAATGGGAGGCTGATCAGATATCACTCGGTTTATCCTATTGTCAAAGTCAAAATTACCCACCTGAAATAAAATCATATGTTATATATAATATGTTATAATACTCCTTGGGACATTTTCACTGTGTTAAAAGCACTATATAAATACATGTTATTGTTGCCAGAAATGAGATTGAGTTTTAATTCCGTGTTTAAGGGACATCATTTATCTTGCATATATATTGTAAATGATTTAGTCGCAAGGGACTGGCTTAAATAAATTCGATAATATACAGATTGACTTAAATCAACCTAATACTGCCTGATGTTTTAATTTTCAGTTTATTACCAAGGTCTGGGCTAACTCATAGCACTGAAAGCCAATCATATCTCCAATTGTGTGTTCAGGAAACCTAAAGAAACAGTGGGTATGAGACAGCATATTTTATGTGAGTTGGTACTCATGTTTTGTTCATTTTAAGCTCCTTAAGGTCAAAGATATCTGTGCTGAGAATTTTCAGAGACCTAAAGGCTGCATCAAGAACTCCCAGGTCAACACACTGCATATTTAAGCACACCGTAAAGTTCCCTTTACTCAGTCCCAGCAATAGGTCCCAACTCCAACATTAGAATAGAAGCCCCCTTCTGTACTAATCTGACTGTTTCCATTTCCCATCATCATCATCGTAGGCAGCCCCTCGGAATCGAGGAAGGCTTGCTTTCACTCCTGAAGTGAGTTCTTTGGTGGCTAAACAGTCCAATCAATATGAGAGCCACAGACTGTGTCACAGGTGGGACGGATAGTCGTTGAGGGAAGGGATGGGTGGGACTGGTTTGCCGCACGCTCTTTCCGTTGCCTGCGCTTGATTTCTGCATGCTCTCAGCGATGAGACTCGAGGTGCTCAGCGCCCTCCCGGATGCACTTCTTCCACTTAGGGCGGTCTTGGGACAGGGTCTCCCAGGTGTCAGTGGGGATGTCGCACTTTATCAGGGAGGCTTTGAGCGTGTTCTTGTAGCGTTTCCGCTGCCCACCTTTGGCTCGTTTTCCCTGAAGGAGCTTCGAGCAGAGCACTGTGCCCTTGCTGAATGAGAGTGCAAATTCAAGAGCAGTTTATGCAGTGTGGACACGCCTGCTAGGAAATGGATTTCACCCAAGACCCTTACAGCCAACAAACGAAAGGGGTATACCATTAGTGTGAGCTGGATAGGCATCTAATTCCCAGGTGAAAGGTTAGTGTGTAACCCACTGGAGAACCCAATCCCCACTTGGGCCTTCTTAAAGAAAATGTATATGATGTATCGTATGCCTGTAAAGCAGAGGGGTGACTTGTTAATTATTCCCTTCTGAATTTATCTTCTATTTCTCTATGTCGTTGATTTCCATTTTCATGTTTCAATTTCTGCTCTTCTCGGTTCTAATTGACTGCTTCTATAAGCTATTCTGGATCTTTATCTTTTGTTCAATCTTAATTACTATTTGTTTTCTTTCCACATCCTTTGTTCATTGTTTCGCACCTTCTATGCCTTGTGCCCTTCTGCCAGAACTTAAATCACAGCAGTAAATCCTGTTGTCACATTTACTTTTATGCCTCTATGGAACTATGACATCTTGCTGGTTCTTTTTCAATTTGTCAATTTGCACGTGAACAAGAGTTTTTTTTTAAACCAACAGCTTTTTTTGCAGTCTGTTTCCACAGGTTACAGTATAAAACCCACATGAACATTTCTTCAAACCTGCAGGTGTGTTTCTTCATCAGGATAGAATTTCCACAATGTTTGTGGAGGTGGAATGCATAGTTTTTGGCCACCCAATTTATGGGCAACAACCAGTCAAGGCTCAATAACTATACCGAGTGATCTTACTGCCTAAATTGAGGTTACTGTTGGCATCTTGTGTTGGGGGCTAGGTGGAGTTGGAGGAAATTCCATAACTGCTGCAGCTCTGCAGTCAGTTGGAGATAAGTGCAGGCCCTGAAATATTTTCAAGCTGGAAAAAGGCTGTGGTGGACAAAAAATGTGGAAGCTTTATAAAGTCTCTGGGTGATAATCAGTGGATGGCAACAAAATATGTGGAGGCATGAAACGGAGTCTGCGAGCAGCACAGGACTCAATTACCCTGTCTGATAGATGAAGTGGAGGTAAGCAAGGTTGCCCTGTTTGGCACTCCCTGAAAGACAGCAATGCAGCATTACTGGTGGGTGATGACAGCGAAGGTCAGTGGGATGTAAAGTACCTACTGGATCCAGGAACAGATATGGAACATAATAAGTAGGAGCAGTAGTAGGCCATTCGAGCCTGCTCTGCCATTTAATATGATCATGGCTGATCCGATCATGGACTCAGCTCCACTTCCCCGCCCGTTCCCCATAACCCCTTATCCTCTTATCGTTTGAGAAACTGTCTATTTCTGTCTTAAATTTATTCAATGTCCCAGCTTCCACAGCTCTCCGAGGCAGCAAATTCCACAGATTTACGACCCTCAGAGAAGAAATTTCTCCTCATCTCAGTTTTAAATGGGCGGCCCCTTATTCTAAGATTATACCCTCTAGTTTTAGTTTCCCCTATCAGTGGAAATATCCTCTCTGCATCCACCTTGTCAAGCCCCCTCATAATCTTATACGTTTCAATAAGATCACCGCTCATTTTTCTGAATTCCAATGAGTAGAGGCCCAACCTCCTCAACTTTTCCTCATAAGTCAACCTCCTCATCCCCGGAATCAACCTAGTGAGCCTTCTCTGAACTGCCTCCAAAGCAAGTATATCCTTTTGTAAATATGGAAATCAAAACTGCACGCAGTATTCCAGGTGTGGCCTCACCAATACCCTGTATAACTGTAGCAAGACTTCCCTGCTTTTATACTCCATCCCCTTTGCAATAAAGGTCAATATTCCATTGGCCTTCCTGATCACTTGCTGTACCTGCATACTAACAAGATGGTAGAACTTAAGAAAGTGGCCATGGTATGGCTACCCATTGGTAATATATGTCAGGTATATGCAAATATGCACACTAAACAAATGTTGCCTGCTGTGCATTTACTGATGACTACTGCAAAGCCCTCAGACAACCTAGCAGTTCTTGCATTGCTTACCATGCATACCCATACCCACAACAAGTAACACATTTAAGGTACAATTGACAACTGAAACCCTTGGTCCATTGTCATCTTTAAAAGGGCTTCATTGATCACATTACATAGTTCGTAGCATGATTCATCTTCAGTTACTAATAGAAAATTGGGAAGAGGAGACAGGTTGGGCACAAGCCTGTATGTATTATTTTAACTTGCATCATCTCGACTATTTATCTGGTTGTAGGGCAAGTTGGGTCCTAATGCAAAGCAACAATCTTGAACAGTAGTAGATAACAGAACTTCCAAATATTTGACTTCCTTTGAGATCACCCTGGGTATTTTGAATACAAGAGCATAGAGAAAGTAGGAAAAGGTGAAGCCACAGGCCATTCCCAATCACTACTCCTGTCATTTATCTTGTCCTGCTCCTAACTCACACACGGACATACGCAAAGCTATAAATGCATCACACAGTATCTTGTAATGCAAGCTCAGCTCGAAGATATCTCTTGTAAGAGTAGGTACACTGGGTAGAATAGCCAGCGTAACATTAGGCTGCATCACAGTAGTATTAGAAAAGGTTAATGGAATTAAATCAGTCTCGAACACAGGGACACAGAGGCGAGCGCCAAGGTGTGGGAAGATGTGTGGAAGAGACTAACTTTATGGTGGCCATTGCCAGAATATCGGGTATTTGGATGGGAGTGCAGTGCGAAGGAATAATGAGTTTCTCTATAATAAATATCTATCAGAGATAAGAAAGTGAAGGGCATTAGAATTAGATAGCCATGAATGGAGAATGTTAGGAGAATAATAAACCGATCATGGCCCAGATTTGGGGGTAAGAATAACGGTGAGGCTATCAATGCTCACCGTTATTAAAGTGTAAATCGGGCAGCAACTTCTGGTAACCGCACATGCACAGTTAAACGCGGATCAGGATGTTGTGTCTGAGTTGCCCTGCTCCTCCAGAAGTTGCATGATACCAGTATCTCATCTGTAGCCAAAAGTGGAAGGAGCGCACAGCAACCCAAGCACCCCACCCACCGTCTGCCCAGCCTGTGACAGAGACTGTAGATCCCACATTGGACTCATCAGTCACCTGAGAACTCATATTGATGTGGAAGCAAGTCATCCTGGAATCCGAGGGACTGCCTAAGATCTGTAGAGGGTGCCGTACCAAAATGTCTTTCTAATCACAGCAAGTTCTAGAGCAAAACCCCATAGAAAGTCTGTGGGTACGTGTCATCATCATCATCATAGGCAGTCCCTCGAAATCAAGGAAGACTTGCTTCCACTCCAAAAGTGAATTCTCAGGTGACTGAACAGTCCAATTCGGGAATTACAGTCTCTGTCACGGGTGGGGCAGACAGTGGTTGGAGGAAAGGTAGGTGGGGAGTCTGGTTTGCCGCACGCTCCTTCTGCTGCCTGCGCTTGTTTTCTGCATGCTCTCGGCGTCGAGACTCGAGGTGCTCAGCACCCGCCCGATGCTCTTCCTCCACTTAGGACAGTCTTTGGCCAGGGACTCCCAGGTGTCAGTGGGAATGTTACATTATATCAAGGAGGCTTTGAGGGTGTCTTTGAAACATTCCCTTTGACCACCTGGGGCTCGCTTGCCATGTAGGAATTCTGAGTAGAGCGCTTGCTTTGGGAGTCTTGTGTCAGGCATGCGAACAATGTGGCCTGCCCAGCGGAGCTGGTTGAATGTGGTCAGTGCTTCAATGCAGGGGATGTTGGCCTGATTAACAACACTGACATTGGTGCGTCTGTCCTCCCAGGGGATTTTCCAGCAAAGATCAGACAAGACAGCAATCTGTAATGGCGCACATGGCGGATGCTTCCTATCCCGATCTGCTGGGTACTCAGGTCAAGTGTAACTCCTATTCCATTGCCTGTCTAAAAATGGCTATCCCAGCACAGAGCAGGGACTGAACCTGGACTGCATGGCTCAGTGTTGCACCGTGCAGTGCATTTATTCATTAGGGCCAAACCCTCGCTCCCATTCAGCACATAAAGTTACATTGAAACTGTCATGTATTTCACCATCTTGCAATGACAATAGTTATGTCACTGTAACTCATGCACACTGTACCTGTATCCTTGAAATGCACACCCTGACCACAGGGGGTGAACTTGCCGGAGACACTCCTCACCTGGGTTTCTAGGTATAAAAGGGGAGGTCCCACCCAGGGTCAGCACTCCTTGGTTCTGGGAATAAAGTGAAGGTCACAGAGGGACCGTGTCTGATACATACATGCCTCGTGTGAGTTTGTAACAAGGTGCAAAGACACTACATTTGGCAACGAGAAACGGGAATCACCGAACCACGAGGATGGCCACCGGTGGCACAGAGGAACGCTACTGTGTGGGTGAGGACTGGGACGATTTTGTGGAAAGACTCCAGCAGAGCTTTGTCACAAAGGACTGGCTGGAAGAGACAGCGGCTGACAAGCGGAGGGCGCATCTACTGACCAGCTGCGGTCCACAGACGTATGCGCTGATGAAAGACCTGCTCGCACCCCAAAAGCCAGCGGACAAGTCCTTCGAAGAGCTCAGCCAGCTGATCAGTGAGCATCTCAAGCCAGCATGTAGCGTACACATGGCCCGGCACCGGTTCAGCGTTGGGAGGGTCAAAACGTCTCGGACTTCGTGGTGGAACTGCGGCGTTTGGCCAGTCTCTATAAATTCTCCGATGCCTGCAGGGGGGAGATGTTAAGGGACTTTTTCATTGAGGGCATTAATTATGCCGGCATTTTCAGGAAACTCAAAGACCAAGGACCTGACTTTAGAAGGGGCGGCGTTGATAGCTCAGACCTTTATGGCAGGGGAAGAGGAGACCAAGCTAATTTACACATGCAGCCCTGGTTTTAACATTGCGATGAACCAGGGAGTTAATGTTGTAAAAGTAATACAGGCAGGCAAGGGCAATTTGACACCACCCAGGCAGGCAGGCAAGGGCAATTCGACACCGCCCAGGCAGCAACAAGCTCCAGGGTGGGCCTGCAACAGGGACAATGAAAAGGGGATCGGCAATTCACGCCATCACAAGGAACAATGCATCCCATGATGGGACCATTAACACCCCCCATCAGAGTGCTTAGAAACAGCCAAAAGGGCCATCAGAGAGGAATGCCTGGGAATAGTCCTTCTGTTAACAGCAATCTCAGCTCATGCTGGAGGTGTTGGGGTAGACACACTGCCAAAAGCTGCAGGTTCCAGCTTTATACCTGTAGGATTTGTAGTGTCAGTGGACACTTGACCAGGATGTGCAAAAAGGCAGTAGCAAGGCTAGTCTGCGAGACAGAGGAATGAGACGAGGGGTCTGCAATGCAGGATGAGGCCTGGGGAACAACCATGGATGCTGAAGTTCAGAGAGTTCATGTGGCTGACGTCCACAGCTCATACACTAAAACGCCACCCATGATGATGAAAGTCTTACTGAATGGCATCCCGGTGCACATGGAGCTCTATACAGGAGCTAGCCAGTCACTCATGAGCACCCAACAATTTGAGAGACTATGGCCACACAGAGCTAGCAGGCCCAAATTGGAACGCATTGAGATACAGCTACATACGTACACCAAAGAGATCATCCCAGTGCTGGGCAGTGCAAACTTGGTGGTAACGCATAATGGATTACAGAACGGGCTGCCACTCTGGATTGTTCCGGGAAATGGCCCCGCGCTTTTGAGGAGGAATTGGCTAGCTGAGATGAATTGGAAATGGGGGGATGTGCACGACATTTCATCCGTGGAGCGAAATTCATGCTTGCAGGTATTGCAAAAATTCGAGTCACTGTTTCAACCCGGTGTCGGAGCGTTCAAGGGCACTAAAGTAGTGATACGCATCACTTTGGACGCTAGACCAGTGCACCACAAAGCCAGAGCGGTGCCGTACGTGATGCGTGAGAAAATTGAAAGTGAACTGGACAGGCTGCTCAGAGAGGGCATAATTTCGGCCATTGAATTCAGCAAGTCCCATCGTTCCCGTCCTCAAAGCAGATGGCTCAGTTAGGATTTGTGGAGACTACAAAGCCACCATCAACCGAGTGTCGCTGCAGGACCAATACCCGCTTCCGAGAGCGGAGGACCTCTTTGCCACGCTGGCAGGTGGAAAGCTGTTCACAAAGTTGGACCTCACTTCGGCCTACATGACTCAGGAACTGGCGGAAGATTCCAAGCTTCTGACCACCATCACAATTCACAAAGGATTATTTGTCTACAACAGGTGCCCATTTGGCATTCGTTCGGCAGCGGCTATCTTTCAGCGAAACATGGAAAGCCTGCTCAAGTCCATCCCTGGAACGGTCGTATTCCAAGACGACATCCTTATAACAGGTCGAGACACTGAGGAACACCTCCGCAACCTGGAGGAGGTGCTACGCCGATTGGATCGGGTAGGCTTGCAGTTGAAAAAGGCCATGTGCGTGTTTTTGGCTCCAGAGGTCGAGTTCCTGGGCAGGAGGGTTGCCGCAAATGGGATCTGGCCCACTGAATCAAAAACTGAGGCGATTCGCTGGGCGCCCAGGCCCGGCAACACGTCGGAGTTGCGATTATTCCTGGGACTTTTGAACTATTTTGGGAACTTTCTGCCGAACTTAAGCACATTGTTGGAGCCATTACACATGCTCCCCTGTAAAGGGTGTGAATGGTTTTGGGGGGATTGTCAAGAACGGGCTTTCAATAAGGCGAGGAACTTGCTGTGTTCCAACAAACTGTTGACTTTGTATGACCCCTGTAAAAAACTGGTTTTAACATGCGATGCATCATCCTACGGGGTTGGGTGTGTGTTGCAGCAGGGTAACGATGACGGCCGACTCCAACCGGTGGCTTATGCCTCCAGGTCGCTCTCCCAGGCAGAGCGTGGATATGGCATGGTCGAAAAGGAGGCACTCGCGTGTGTGTACGGTGTGAAAAAGATGCATCAGTACCTTTTCGGTAAACAGTTCGAGCTAGAGACGGACCACAAGCCGTTAACATCCCTGTTGTCCGACAGCAAGGCTGTCAACGCTAACGCGTCAGCTTGCATACAGCGATGGACCCTCACATGGCTGCGTATGACTACACCATATGGCACCGGCCAGGCACCGAAAATTGCGCTGACGCACTCAGCAGTCTCCCACTGGCCACCATCGAGAGGGCGTCGGAGCAGAGCGCCGAGATGGTCATGGCCATTGAGGCTTTTGACACTGCAGGCTCCCCCATCACAGCCCGACAGATCAAACTCTAGACCAACAGGGACCCCCTTCTATCCTTGATAAAGAAATGTGCCCTGACTGGGAATTGGACGCCCACACACAAGCGTGCCCCGAGGAAGTCAGGCCGTTTCAGAGATAGATGGATGAACTCTCCATCCAAGCCGACTGCCTGTTATGGGGCAGCTGGGTAGTCATGCCCCAGAAAGGAAGGGAAGCGTTCATCAGGGAACTCCACAGCGAGCACCCTGGCATCGTGTTAATGAAGGCCATTGCCCGGTCACATGTATGGTGGCCGGGGATTGCCTCAGACCTGGAACACTGGGTTTGCAGGAGCACGACGTGTGCCCAGCTGGGCAATGCCCCCAGGGAGGCTCCACTCAGCCCGTGGCCCTAGCCCACCAGGCCATGGTCACGCATTCACGTAGACTATGCGGGCCCGTTCATGGGGAAAATGTTCCTGATCGTTGTCGATGCATACTCAAAGTGGATCGAGTGCATCATATTGAACTCGTGCACGACATCCATCACTGTGGAGAGTCTGCATGCGGCTTTCGCGACCCACGGCTTGCCAGACATCCTGGTCAGCGACAATGGCCCGTGTTTTACCAGCCATGAATTCCAGGAGTTTATGTTGGGCAATGGGATCAAGCACGTCCGGACAGCGCCATTCAAGCCGGCTTCCAATGGCCAGGCGGAACGGGCGGTCCAAGTCATAAAGCAGGGCATGCTACGCATCCAAGGACCCTCCCTTCAGTACCACCTATCGCGCCTCCTGCTGGCCTACAGGTCCCGGCCGCACTCGCTCTCGGGAGTCCCGCCAGCGGAACTCCTCATAAAACGCACGCTCAAGACGCGGCTGTCCCTCATTCACCCAGACCTGGCAGACATTGTTGAGGGCAAGTGCCAGTCCCAAACCGAGCTCCATGATCGAGGCTCAAGGGGGAGGTGTATAGCAATAGATGACCCGGTATTTGTTCTTAATCATGCTTTGGGACCCAAATGGCTTAAGGGCAACGTAATTGGCAAAGAAGGAAACAGGGTCATGATGGTCAGACTAAACAATGGGCAGATATGCCGCAAACACTTGGACCAAGTAAAAACAAGGTTCAGCATAGAAGAAGAGCATGATGAGATAGCACCCACACCACTGCCAGCGCACGAGCAACAAAGACAGCCCTCAGCATGCACAGTCCCGGCGGCCAGCCCGGACAGGCCGGAATCACCTCAAGTGACAGAGACGCGTGCTGAGGCTCAGCCACCAGAGCCACAACTGCGGCGCTCCACGAGAGAGCGTCGACCACCCGATAGACTTAACCTCTGAAACTAAAAGACTTAAGGGGGGGAGGTGATGTCATGTATTTCACCATCTTGCAATGACAATAGTTATGTAATTGTAACTCATGCACACTGTACCTGTACCCTTGAAATGCACACCCTGACTACAGGGGATGAGCTTGCGGGAGACACTCCTAACCTGGGTTTCCAGGTATAAAAGGGGAGGTCCCACCAAGGGTCAGCACTCCTTGGTCCTGGGAATAAAGTGAAGGTCATAGAGTGACCGTGTCTGATATGTACATGCCTTGTGTGAGTTTGTAACAAGGTGCAGAGACACTACAGAAACTACAGCACAGAAACAGGCCATTTAGCCTAACTGGTCTATGCCGGTGTTTATGCTCCACAGGAACCTCCTTCATCCAACCCTATCAGAATGCCCTTCTATTCCTTTCTCCCTCATGTGCTTATCTAGCTTTTCCTTAATGCATCTATGCTATTCGCCTCAATTCAGCCTGTGATATTCCTCCTGTTAAAATTAATAGAAGAAAAATTCCAGGCTGCAATGGCTGGTGGCGTTCATTTGCTGCTGACTGCAAAATTTGAGCCAATGATACTAGTACACCGCTGCAGATG
Source organism: Pristiophorus japonicus (assembly GCF_044704955.1). Taxonomy (NCBI): domain Eukaryota; kingdom Metazoa; phylum Chordata; class Chondrichthyes; family Pristiophoridae; genus Pristiophorus; species Pristiophorus japonicus. The sequence continues at coordinate 19,788,676 of NC_091992.1, forward strand.
TAGGAGGTCGTAGTTGCATTGAATAATGCACTGATGTATTAGCCGAGCGTACTAATTGCATATTCGTTAGAACGTGTTTAAATATTAACCTTGTGCTTAACCCTTTAATAGTACACAGACTGATACACTTTAGTAACTTTTACTAGTCTAGCATGGGGCTACTGTGAGCAGTCAAGATAATGATGTTTGCGACACGTCTGTTGCGTTTTCTACTCGTAAGTATAGTGACGACCATCTTACGAGTACTGCATGCAATGGGGTATATTAATTTATTAATAAAAATATTAATCAGACGTTTCTCTTGAGTCTATGTACCTATAAAAGGGAAGGATAAGGATCAAGCTGAAACACAACATATCAGAGCTATCATTAAAATATTTATCCTTTTCTTTTGTTGTAAGCTTTGTAAAATTGAAACAGAGCCAATAAAAGAGACATCAGGACAGGTGACTAAAAGCTTGGTCAAAGAGGTAGGTTTCAAGGAGGTGCCTCTATATTGATGCTGTTGTTGTTTGCAATATTCTCTGCATTGCTGCCACGTCTGAGTCTCAAAGTCAGGATCGTGCACCGTAGCTTCAGGATGTGATTTGATTTGTGGCGCTCGTCTACCCGTGGCTCTGATTGGCCGGGGGAGGGTACCAGCAGCCAGAGGCTGACACATCACAAGCACGGAACCCAAAAATACACCCTGCCGGTCGCGCAGGCGCAGAAGCGCGCCCCTGCGCGGTCCCTTTAAGATCGCGGCACGTACTATTAATCTGAGAGCGGGCTCAACGGAACAAAACCTACTCTGTGCAAGATACAGCGCGTTGATTCGGATCACATGAACGGGTATCAACCTATAGGAAGCGCTGCTTTGTTTGAACAGTTTGTTTGAGCGGGTGAGAGGATTGGTTCCCCCACACCCTTGCTGGTTGAACCTCCCCTTCCCCCCCCCCCCGGTTGCTGGGGTGAGAATGGTTTGTTCCAGGCGGCTGACGCTAGAAAACAAAGATGGCGGCTGGGAGCAGCAACTACTGGGAGGGTGAGTGGCCGCGGCCGCCGGGGGCTGGGCTGGGCTGGGCGGGACGGGAGGGAAGGTGACTGCGTGGGGGAAGCCGGACACCGACCTCCCGACCCCCCGGCCATTTGTCGACAATGATCTGTGAGGTCGGTGGGCCTCGGCGTCCGTCCCTCACCGAGCCGCACACGACGCGCCGGCCTCGGCGGTTCCGGGTGCGTGTTGCCTGACGACGTCGGAAAGTCCACGTACAACAACAACACTGGCAGCGACTCCCCCCTCCCCTCCGCCCCGCTGCCGGTCCAGGCCCCGGCCCTGCTTACCTTTTGCATCCATGTGGATTGGATGAGTGCCCGCCTAGATTATGTGCTCCAGTCTCTGGAGTGGGGCTTGAACCCATACCTTCTGACTGAGCTGCAAGTGTGCCATTTTTATCCGGGAATGTCTCCTCTCGGCATCCACCATCATCATCATCGGCGGTCTCTCGAACGAGGGATGACTTGTTTCCACGAGAGTTCAGTGAAGGACCCGATGTTCCAGTCCTGAACTCCAGTTGAAAGGGTGGAAGATGCCTGGAATTTCCCTAACGTGTGGGTCCCTGGAGTTGTATAAACGGACAGAACCAATCTTATTAACCCACAGAGCAGCTGCAGGGTCACATCTTTCAAGATCTCTGCACTGGTTCTTAGAAACATAGAAAATAGGTGCAGGAGTAGGCCATTCGGCCCGTCGAGCCTACACCACCATTCAATAAGATCATGGCTGATCATTCCCTCAGTACCCCATTCCTGCTTTCTCTCCATACCCTTTGATCCCTTTAGCCGTCAGTGCTATATCTAACTCCCTTCTTTTTTTTTTGACCTGGATGGATGTCAACCCTGTGTTGCCCATGTAGGAGGAAATTTTGGCATTCCACTCACATTCTGTACGTTCACTTGGAATGCAAGTCATGTAGCTTCAACTTTAGGATTTTTTTTAACATGAGAAAATTAGAGCTGATCATTAAACCTATTTTGCATATGCACTCCTCTATCCTCTGATTTAAAATGTATTTTTTTGGCCATCTGGCATTTGTTTTGAATATACATTGAACTTAAATATCTTGTAGCCCATCCGTGCAGGTGCTGCTATTGATTTTTAAAAAAATAGTGGGAATACTATGTTGTCACAAGGATTTCAGTAAAAGAAAAACTTGCATTTATATAGTATCTTTCACGACTTCAGGATGTCCTGAAGTGCCTTACAGCCAATGAAGTACTTTTGAAGTGTAGTCACTCGGAGATGTGACAGCCCATTTGCACAGACCAAGTTCCCACAAGCAGCAGTGTGATAATGATCAGATAATCTGTTTGTGATGTTGGTTGAGGGATAAATATTTGCCAGGACACTGGGAAGTGCTCCCTTGCTCTTCAATAATAGTGCCATGGGATCTTTTGCATCCATCTGAGAGGGTTACAGTTTACCATCTCATCTGACAGACAGTTCCTCCAACTGTGCACTGGATGAGTGTCCACCTAGATTATGTGCTCAAGTGTCTGGAGTGGGGCTTGAACCCATACCTTCTGACTGAGTGGCAAGTGTGTTACCAACTGAGCCACGGCTGACACCATGACATGCACATCATGGATAAGATTTATTTCCTAAGGGAAAGATTTGGGAGTTTGCCCCCTAGAAAGCTTACATTTTTGACACTTTATTTGGTTCAGTTTTAAGCACTTCGAAGTAGGATTTTGATCAATACCTAAACATTGAGGTTTATTCTATCTGGGTGCTAAATCAAATCATAGAGTTAAAACACAACAATTGCTAATGCCTCAGTGAGTTTATCTAGTAAGTAGCTGAGCCATATAAACCAGCCTATAGTTGGCCATCACCAGAAGTACCACCAACAGCAGCCAGCCAGCCAGGATGGGGGTTCTGCTATCCAGGTTATGGGAGCAGAGGGATCATCACATGAGCTAGCAAGAGAGGAATAGTCAGCAAAGAGCTCTCTGAGTAGGAGAGCTGGCAGGATTGGAAGAAGCATTGTTAGAAAGAGAAGAGTTTGCAGCTGGAGAGTTGCCAGGAGAGGCAGCAGCAATATCTGCAGCGGGAGAGACAAGAATATTTGAAGTAGAAGAGGTATGCAATCAGTTTTTACTGTAAAATTCTTAGTTTATATGGACATCTTGTGCTCTTGCTGCGGCTCCTGCAAGACTTCAGTATAAACTAAAAACTTTACAATAAAACTGACGGAACCTGGCGCACATTTCCCACTCCCAGTTTTTGCTACTTTATTGTTCTTGGCAGCTCTCTAGGAACAGATTCAACTGCAGGTCTTTCCTGGTGGGTCTCTAGCTGTAGCTTCTGTTATTTTTGCAGCAGGAGATGAATTGCATCATGTAGGTGCCTGAGATAAGCGTAGATTGGCACTCATAGCAGCCGAAAAGTAACTGATAAAATTTAAAGTTGTTATACACCATATACCCACGTATATAGAAACATAGAAAACAGGTGCAGGAGAAGGCCATTCGGCCCTTCGAGCCTGCGCCACCATTCAATATGATCATGGCTTATCCTTGACTATACCCCTGGGTTTTTGTTTTTCAGTTTGATAATTGACCCCGTCATCTGTTATTGCTTGTAGTAAACTCCAGCCTTTCTGGGTAATGCTGGTAATATTAGTAGGAAAATGAGATAGGTCCATTATTTTTTGTGAGTAAGAAGCAGATCTCGGGTGCCATTGTTCATGGTGAGTTGAGAGTGGTTGATGTCACCACAACAAAGATAGCAGACTGAGTCAGGAGGAGAGATTGTCATCACACCGGCAGAGAAGAGCTGTGCTGAGCTCTCCAGTTAATAGGATGGACAGGTAGTTGAGGGGACGACAAGGTAAGGAGCACATGGGAACTGGTTGTGAACAGGCGGGAAAGGAGAACGAGGTGGGAGGGGGAAAAGGTCTGGAGTTGGGGAGATGCTAGGAACTGCAAGCTATAGGGAAGAGGGGCATGTTTGGAGCTGGAGGCCTTGAATTCTGATGGACCAGCTGGAAGTTTGGGCAGAATGTCCAAGAGCACAGAGAGAGAAAGGTCAGGATTTGGAGCTCTGTGGGGGGCAGGGAGTGAAGAGAGTAAGGTCAAGAGCTGGATTCCTGGGGGAAAGAGAGTTCTGTTCTCAGACCTGCTGAAGAAAAGCTACAAAAAATGAACTACTGCAATTACTGCAGTATTGTTTACTGGCAAGAAAGACTGGGGAAATAGAAAGTAATTTCCAATTGTGGAAACAGTCTGATGTATTAGCAGAAGCAACGTGATTGTGAGGAGTGCCAATGCACGAAATGTCAGCAGGTTGTGCAACTCGAGCAGAATGCTGAGCTCAAGGACCAGCTGGCTACACTCTGCAGCATACATCAGGAAAGGTTTCTGAAAGATACCTTCCAGAAGATGGTCACCTAACAGATAAAAACAGTAGTGAAGCGGATGAGAGGAAGTTGGTGACTGCCCACAGTAGTACCAAAGACAGGCAGAACCAGTGCAGGAAAATCATGTGAATCCGGACTTGTCTAATAAGAAACAGTTCACCAACATCTATAAGGAGAACACTGATAGAGGCACAGAGAGAGGCAACTGATACTGACCGTGGTGACACTCCTCATAAATCAAGTGATAGTTGTAGAGAGTCAAAAGTTAGGAGAATCGATGGCCTGTTTTACAACCATGATTAGGGGTCCCAAATGGAAATACAAATAGGAAGAAAAACCTGGAAAAATTGGCTCTCTTTTGTTTAAAAAAACACAGGTTATGGGGCAATATAATAGAAATGTTTAATACTATGAAAGGATGAGACAGGGTAGAGAAAAGCATGACCCCATTACTGAACATCAAGCCATAATTTCCCAGACCATCACTGACCTCGTCTCCTCTCGAGTTCTTCCCTCCACGGCCACCAAGCTCTTGGCTCCCCAACCCCGCACGGCCCGCTTCTACCTCCTTCCCAAGATCCATAAACAGGACTGCCCCGGTAGACCCATCGATTCAGCCCCACAGAACTTATTTCTTCCTATCTAGACTTTTTTCTCCCCTTGTCCACTCTCTTTCCACGTACCTCCGCGACTCCTCCAACGCCCTCCGTCACTAACAGTTTCCAGTTTCCTGGCCCCAACCGTCTCCTTTTCACCGTGGACGTCCAATCCCTCTACACTTCCATCCCCCACCAGGATGGCCTGAGGGCGCTCCACTTCTTCCTCGAGCAGAGGTCCAACCAATCCCCATCCTCCACCACCCTCCTCCGCTGAACTTGTTCTCACATTGAACAACTTCTCCTTTAACACCACTCGCTTCCTCCAAATTAAAGGTGTTGCTATGGGAACCCTCATGGGTCCTAGCTATGCCTGCCTTTTCGTGGGATATGTGGAACATTCTTTGTTCCAGTCCTACTCGGGACACCTCATCTCTTTTTCTGGTACATTGATGACTGTATTGGTGCCGTGTCCTCCTCTCGCCCTGAACTTGATCATTTCATTCACTTTGCATCCAATTTCCACCCTTCCCTCACCTTCATATGGTACATCTCCGACTCTTCCCCCTCCCTTCTTCGACTTCTCCGTCTCCATCTCTGGGGATAGGCTTTCGACCAGTATCCACTATAAGCCCACTGATTCCCACAGCTATCTGGACTACACTTCCTCCCACCCCGCATCCTGTAAGGACTCCATTCAATTCTCCCAGTTTCTCTCTCTCTCTCGCATCTGCTCTTGACGATGCCACCTTTCACACTAGTGCCTCTGACATGTCTTCCTTTTTCCTCGAGGATTCCCCTCTGCCATGGTTAACATTGCCCTCGACCGTGTCCGTTCTATTTCCTGCACCTCTGCTCAGAACCATGACAGGATTCCCCTTGTCCTCACCTTTCATCCCACCAGCCTCCACGTTCAATGGATCGTCCTCCGCCATTTCCACCACCTCTGGCGTGATCCTACCACCAATCACATCTTTCCCTCCCCTCCCAGCATTCCGAAGGGATCGCTCCCTCCGCAATACCTGGTCCATTCCGCAGTCACCCCTTCCCCTTCCTACGGCACCTTTCTGTGCAAGCGCAGGAAATGCAACACCTGTCCTTTGACATCCTCCCTTCCCACTGTCCAGGGCCCCAAATACTCCTTCCAGGTGAAACAGCAATTTACTTGTACTTCTTTCAATTTAGTATACTGTATTCGCTGCTCACAATGTGGTCTCTACATTGGGGAGACCAAGCGTAGATTGGGTGACCGCTTTGCGGAGCACCTCTGTTCAGTCCGCAAGTGTGATACCGAGCTTCTGGTTGCCTGTCACTTTAATTCTCCACTCCACTCCCACTCTGACCCCTCTGTCCTCGGTCTCCTACACTGCTCCAACGAAGCTCAACGTAAGCTCGAGGAATAGCACCTCATTTTTTGTTTAGGCACTTTACAGCCTTCTGGCCTCAACATCGAGTTCAACAATTTCAGAGCGTAACCACTGCCAATCTTTGGCGCTCTTTATCCCCCCCCCCCCCCCCCCCCCCCGAGCCTGTTTCTTTTTTTCTCCTTGTCTCTAATGGCAGCTGGTCATTATCCCGCCATTCACACCCTATCTTGACTAATGTTTTTCTAACTTTTACTATTACCATCTTAAGTCGGCCCATCATTCCTTTTGTTTCTCAAATCTCTCCTGTCTTCCACCCTATCACAGACCTTCGCTTTTGTTCCTTCCTCCACTCCCCCTTTCAGTGCTTCTTAAGAATCTGTTCTTTTCGAACACATTCCAGCTCTGACGAAGGGTCATCGACCCGAAGCATTAACTCTGCTTTCTCTCCACAGATGCTGCCTGACCCGCTGAGAATTCCAGCATTTTCTGTGTTGATTCCAGGTTCCAGCATCCGCAGTACTTTGCTTTTGTATTGTTGTAGAAAAAAGCAGACTGTTTTCAGTTGTTGAGGGGGTCAAGAATAAGGGCCCATCACTACAAAATTGAAATGTAAGAGATTTAGAATAGAGGCCAGGAGCAGCTTCCTTACATAATTGTGAAGGTTAGTGGTTGATGCAAAAACTATGTCAACATTCAAGATTAGATTGAATAGATGGGTGAAGGAAAAGATGTTGATGAGTTGTGGGAACAGGATGGGTGAATAAAATTAGCACTGTTTCCTCATGTGGAGGATAAATGCTAACATGGATTGGTTGGGCTGAATAGCTTGTTTCGGTGTTGTAATCTGTGAAATAAGACACACCACCTGAGGTTGGAAAAACCTATTTCACAGCAAGGCTGTGGGTGTTGCGAGGGAACAAACCAGTCATCTTTTGCTTTTGCTTTTGCTTCTGCTTCAGAATTCAAAATCAGCCATTGTGCAGTGAGCATATGTTGATGTTTTAGCCAAAAATAAGTGAGCATATGCTTGTCAACAGAAGTCAAGTAGGCATACACCATGTACCCTCCACTACACTCCTGTTGTACACTTTAATATGTTGGCTTGTGTGATTTTATTTTTTCTGTATTGATATCACAATACTAAATAAGCCTAGTAACAGCACTGGAATGTGTGGGAGCTATCTAAATGTATTTTGCATCTGGGGCAATAGTGCATGCGTCTATGACTTTGGAGTAGAAACTCTGATGTCTGTTCCCTTTCCACAGCGTCACCTTACACGTACAATATTTTTTCACTTGGAATATATTCATTTAATGCAAGAAAACCCGTGTACTCCATGTGGATAACTCCTAAAATATTACCAAACAGTAGTAGCTATAATTAAATTACTCTACATTTACTCATTTTTATTATACTCCTAAGGCCAACAGATTCATCTGTCACTTTTATTTACTGGGTTTTACACACACATAGTTACAACACGGAAGCAGGCCATTTGGCCCAACCAGTTTGTGCTGGCATTTACCCTCCACAATATCATATAATGGTCAAATGTAATAAGTTACTTCATTTATCTTGCCCCTTGATACTTTTTGAAAATGGAATATTTTGTCAATCATCAATCTATCTAAACTACAAACTTGGCTTGTACCATTTAACAGGGATCTCACCAAATTTTAACATGGATTGCTGATGGGCACTGGTGTGTGTTTTTTTCCAAAATTTAGAATATGTCCATAAAGAATGAATTGTCTCTCCAGAACCAGAACAATATTTTAGTGTTCCTGTTACCGGACATTTTATTGAATATGCGACTTTTATAAATTGGCACCTCGGTAACTCAAAAGTGGTCTGTTGCATTTTGTGAGCTTTCCATTATCAGCCTGTGGATTGTTTTTGAAAGAACACGTCAGTGGACCTGTGCAGTGATATTTCCCAGCAACATTCAAAATTTGTTCATGTTTTGAGATGCAATTTTCATTAGGCTCAGTTCATTTTGAAAATGGGCAGCCTCCCCTATGTAAAGCTGCAAAAAGAAAGCTATTTATTTTCCAAGGCTACCAGACCGTGACTTTTTCCCCCACCGTTACATTTTGTTATAACTATGTGCTACCTTGCAATTAAGGGCAGATAGAACATGCTGTGCCCATCCTTACATAAATTTGTCTATAAATAATAGCAGCTGGGTTGCTAGGATGTAATACCGTACAAGTAAATGACTTAGTTATCTCTGAAACTGGAGGTTGAAATGCACTTCAAAACAATGTATAACCCCAGTATATTTCAATAGAAACTGGAAATACACAGTATGTCTGTCAGCATCTGAAAAGACAGAGGATAGATTCCAGCAGGCGGTCCTGCATACAAGTGGAGTTCATGAAGGTGTGTTTATATTGATTTGTGCACGGTTTCTTGTTCAATGCCATGCAGTGGCGGTTTTAGTGGATATTAGAAGATGAGCGATTTCCATGATTTGCCAAAGGGTTCCAACCTGATACTGATATCTCTTTAGTTACTGGTGGATCTGCTGTGTACATTCCCACATTCCTTCTTACAGGGCTTGACAGAGTAGGTGCAGGGAATCAAGGGATATGGGGATAGTGCAGGCAAGTAGAGTTGAGGTAGATGATCAGCCATGATCTCATTGAATGGCGGAGTAGGCTCGAGGGGCCAAATGGTCTACTACTGCTCCTATTTCTTATGTTCTTGTGTTCCTCTGGCTAGGGAGTCTAGAACCAGGGGTTACAGTCTCAGGGTAAGGGGTCGGCCATTTAGGACTGAGATGAGGAGAAATTGCTTCACTTAGAGGGTGGTAAATTTTTGGAATTCTCTACCCCAGAGGGCTGTGGAAGCTCGGTCATTGAGTATATTCAAGACAGAGATCTTGGATTTTTGGATATTAAGAGACTCGAGGGATATGGGGATAGTGCAGGAAAGTGGAGTTGAGCTAGAAGATCAGCCATGATCTGATTGAATGGCAGAGCAGGCTTGAGGGACCGAATGACCTATTCCTGCTCCTAATTCTTAAGTTCTTATAAAATAGTGCTGCTGTGTGCAGAACTTATTGTGGCTGATTATGGTTCTGCCACATTGCAAGGATGATGTGATGAAATGCTTCTTCTGAAATGACTGGAGTATGCACTGATACAGGAATATCTTTGTATGTTATTAGGGGGGGGAAAAAACGGCATTAAATATGGAAGCCATAGATTGGAATGTGTTGCAAGTTCATCGTGAATTGATGAGTTCAAGTGATGCCTTAAGCTCAGAGTATTGTCTAAACCATGACTTGTATGCTTTAAACTGACTCCCAACAGGTGGTGAATGTAATGCATAGAAGTGGAGATCATAAATATGTGTTTATATTGATTTGTGCAGCTTTTCTTGTTTAATATAATGCTGTCTTGGTGCATACTAGTTGATACTAAATTTCAGTGTTTTGAGTTGCAATGCAATACTAATATTAGTTGTCAATATTAAGTCATACGAGGTGATTGAGAGCATTCTGATCTTTATAAGAGTTAATTGTACAGGGGTTTACTGTAATAGATAATATAGTTTTGGAAATCTTTATTTAAAAAGAAGTTTGGGTAGTGGTGCTCCAAAGTTGTCATCATCATCATAGGCAGTCCCTCGGAATCGAGGAAGACTTGCTTCCACTCCTGAAGTGAGTTATTTGGTGGCTGAACAGTCCAATACGAGAGCCACAGATTCTGTCACAGGTGGGACAGATAGTCGTTGAGGGAAGGGGTGGGTGGGACTGGTTTGCCGCATGCTCTTTCTGCTGTCTGCGTTTGATTTCTGCATGCTCTCTGCATTGAGACTCGAGATGCTTAGCGCCCTCTCGGATGTACTTTCTCCACTTAGGGCGGTCTTGGGCCAGGGACTCCCAGGTGTGAGTGGGGATGTTGCACTTTATCAGGGAGGCTTTGAGGGTGTGCTTGTAGCGTTCTGCTGCCCACCTTTGGTTCGTTTGCCGTGAAGGAGCTCTGAGTAGAGCACTTGCTTTGGGAGTCTCGTGTCTGGCATGCGGACTATGTGGCCTGCCCAGCGGAGCTGATCGAGTGCTTCAATGCTGGGGATGTTAGCCTGAATGAGGATGCTGATGTACCATTTAACTGAATGGCAGGACATGGATTTGGGACCATAATCCTTCACTCAGTAAATTACCAATCTCAGCCAGAGACTGGAAGAGGGTACAGAGTGTAGTGTAACAAAATTTGCAGATGACACAAAGATTAGTGGGAAAACGGGTTGTGTAGAGGACACAGAGAGACTGCAAAGAGATTTAGATAGGTTAAGCTAATGGGCTAAGGTTTGGCAGATGGAATGCAATGTCGGAAAATGTGAGGTCATCCACCTTGGGGGAAAAAAAACAGTAAAAGGGAATATTATTTGAATGGGGAGAAATTACAACATGCTGCGGTGCAGAGGGACCTGGGGGTCATTGTGCATTAATCCTAAAAAGTTAGTTTGCAGGTGCAGCAGGTAATCAGGAAGGCGAATGGAATGTTGGCCTTCATTGCGAGAGGGATGGAGTACAAAAGCAGGGAGGTCCTGCTGCAACTGTACAGGGTATTGGCGAGGCCGCACCTGGAGTACTGCGTGCAGTTTTGGTCACCTTACTTAAGGAAGGATATAAGGCTGATTCTGGAGATGAGGAGGTTACCTCATGATGATAGCTTGAGTAGACGGGGTCTTTACTCGTTGGAGTTCAGAAAGATGAGGGGTGATCTTATAGAAACATTTAAAATAATGAAAGGGATAGACAAGATAGAGGCAGAGAGGTTGTTTCCACTGGTCGGGGAGACTAGAACTAGGGGACACAGCCTCAAAATACGGGGGAGCCAATTTAAAACCAAGTTGAGAAGGAATTTCTTCTCCCAGAGGGTTGTGAATCTATGGAATTCTCTGCCCAGGGAAGCAGTTGAGGCTAGCTCATTAAATGTATTCAAATCACAGATGGATAGATTTTTAACCAATAAGGGAATTAAGGGTTATGGGGAGCGGGTGGGTAAGTGGAGCTGAGTCCACGGCCAGATCAGCCATGATCTTGTTGAATGGCGGAGCAGGCTCGAGGGGCTAGATGGCCTACTCCTGTTCCTAATTCTTATGTTCTTATGTAAGGGGAGCTAAGGATTTCGCTCCTGGCACAGAAGTAAAACTGATTATGACTCACCTGGGTTACCCCTGCACATCACCTAATGTGTGGTGCGGACTCGAGTGGTATCAGCAGAGGTCAGTCACCTTAGTTACCTTTTGGCTGGGATTTAGGCACAAGAAAACAAAAATGATTAGGAAGGTGGAAAGGAGGGAGCAAAAGAAGCAAAGTTTGAATGCGATATGAAGAGTCGTGCGTGAAAAGTTATGAAAATGTAAATTGGAAATTAAGAATCTATTGTAAGTTTAATCACGTATTTTATTTGACTTTCAGAATAATATTAACATGATCAGTAACCTGAATAAAGATAGAATAAGAACCAGTAAGTGAAAAAAGATCCCTGTCGGGGGATTCAAGGACATGCTGTGATTCCTCCTCTCCTGTTTCTGGCTTAAAAACTATGCAACTGTAGCTTGACTTCTGGCTGGCCTTCCATGTTCTATTCTATATAAACTTGAGGTCATCCAAAATTCAGTTTCCCATGTCCTAACTCGCACAAAGTCCCGTTCACCCATTCATCATCATCATAGGCAGTCCCTCGAAGCGAGGATGACTTGCTTCCATGCCAAAAAGGGATGAGTTCACAGGTGTTTCAATGTTCCAGATCCAGAATTAATATTCCAGATCCCGAACTACATCTTGAAGGGTGAAAAGATGCCTGTGCGTGGTTTTTAGCGTTTGGCGGCCCAGCCCGGAAACCGTTCACCCTGTGCTCGCTGACCTACATTGGCTCCGTCTTGATTTCAAAATTCTCATCCTTGTTTTCAAATCCCTCCATGGCCTCACTCCTCCCTATCTTTGTAATCTCCTCTACACTCACAACCTTATAGCTTGCAAAAGGGAATTGGATAAGTATCTAAAGGAATTATATTTGTAGGGCTACAGGGAAAAGGCGGGGGAGTGGGACTAGCTGAAGTGCTCTTGCAGAGAGCCGGCAAGGGCTTAGCGGGCTGAATGGCCTCCTGTGCTCGCTGACATATCTGTGCTGCTCTAATTCTGCCCTCTATAACTAGGGATGCTCAAATCACTCAACCATTGATGGCCGTGCATTCTGTTGCCTAGGCCCCAAGCTCTGGAATTCCCTCCCATACCTCTCTGCCTCTCTCTCTTTCCTCCTTTAAGACACTCAAACCTACCTCTTTGACCAAGTTTTGGTCATCTGCCCTCACTTCTCCTTGTGTGGCTCGATGTTAAATTTTTTGTCTTACAATACTCATGTGAAGCGCCGTGGGATGTTTTACTACATTAAAGACGCTACATAAATACAAGTTGTTGTTGTTGTAAAAATATGGCATTGAGGCAATCAGCCAACGACCGTGATCAATTAGCCTCTTTAGGATGACATTGGAAGGATATTGATGCCAGGAGTTTTTTAAAAATTTGCCTTAATATGCAATATAAATATTCCACTTTTTCAGTCTTGATTGACTCCACTGCATTCACTTGCTCAAATGGCTGTGCCACCCTGATTGCATTCTATCTTCTTAGGGAGTGGCTTTCTCTGCACTGGGGAGGGGTCCGGGTCGGATGCCAGTTCTGTTCCCATCAATACAAGATTCAAAGCAGGGGGAAAATATCAGCCAGCATATGTACAAAATATGCCTGCACGTTCATATATTCTCAAAATGCCAGCTGCAATGCCATTTCCTGCGCTACTTAATTTAGTGGCAAAAACCATTATACACCTACAGGTATATAGAAGTCATGATCAAACTGTCTAGTGCTTTGGTCAGAATACAACCTAAGTATTGTGTGCACTTCTGGTCACCAAGACACAAGGGTGACATTGAAGTGTTGGAGGTAGTGCAGAGAAGAGCCACAAGACTGTTCTCGAGTCTTGGAGATCCACGTTATGAAGAAAGACTGAAGAAACTGACTGTTTAGCCTTGAAGGTGTCCAAGAGGTGATCGGGAAATTACTTATTACATTAGGAGTGAGGGAAGGGGACACAGGTTGAAACTAGTTGAAGGTAAATTTAAGACTGATATCATGAAGTGGTCAAAGAGGTGGATATATGTAGGGTCAGCCTTGAGTCAGTGATAGCACTCTTGCCTGAGAGTGAGAAGTTTGTGGGTTTAAGCCCCAATCCAGAGACTTGAGCACATAATCTAGGCTGACACTTTAGTGTAATACTGAGTGGTGTTGCATGGTCAGATGTGTCGTCTTTCGGATGAGATGTTAAAGCGAGGTCCCATCTACCCTCTTAGAATGTAAAGTCTCCCATTGCATTATTCAAAGAAGAGTTGGGAAGTCTCCCAGTGCCTTGGTAATATTTATCCCTCAACTAATATCACAGATTATCTGGCCATTTATCTTATTGTGGGACTTTGTGCAAATTGGCTGTTGTGTTTTCCTGCATTACAATAGAGACTGCACTTAAAAAGTAGTTTATTGGTTGTGAAGTGCTTTGGGAAAGGTGCTATATAAATGCAAGCTCTTTGTTCACACAGTGACCAACCTGTGGAACGGAATGCTGGAAAAAGTAACAAAGGCAAAAACCCCAGAATCATTAAGAAACAGTTAGATGTTACTACCAGGCGGGTACTTCAGGGGCATTCTGGAGAGATTAATTCAATTGGGTCGATTGTCCTGTCCCATCCACAATTATTATAATCTCTGATTGATAGCAAACTGCAAATGAATGGGAATTGGAAAATTGGTTTCACTTACTGAGGGAGTGCTGCACAGTCAGAGGTGCTGTCTTTAGGATGAAATGTTAACCCGAGGCCCCATCTAGGTATTGGTTCCATTACAATCACTGAGGATATTCTTGGGGGAAACATACCCACAATTATAAAGTCTAATCCATCTTCCTACTTGTCAATGTGTCCTGTTCTACTTTTTTAGATGAATATTGCTTATCTTTCCTTTTTGATTTGTTTGTATGTACAGACCTGCGGAAGCAGGCACGGCAGCTGGAGAACGAACTCGATTTGAAATTGGTATCCTTCAGCAAACTCTGCACAAGTTATAGTGGTACCACTACACGAGATGGGCGACGCGACAGGTATAGGTACTACACAGCAATCTTTTTGTCTTTGTTTTACTACTCGTTCCTGAGCCCTCAAAAATCTTTGTTTTTCTAACTATTGGAGATATTAATTGAATTTTTGAAATTACAACTAACTTAATTTTAAAACTTTAGAAATTATACTCTGATGTCTGAAACCTAATTTTAAGGTTCTTGAAGTATTTCTATTGATTGCTATAAATTATTGTCAGAAACGAAGCAGCACTTGAGAAAAAATATAGGAACGTGGTATTTTCTTTCCTAATATTAACCAATATTTCAACAAACTTGTTACAATTCGATTTCTAACTGTTCGCGGTTTACAATATAAAACAACAACTTGTATTTATATAGCGCCTTTAAGGTAGTAAAATATCCCAAGGTGCTTTGCAGGAGTATTATAAGACAAAAAAATTTGACACCGAGCCACGTATGAAGAAATTACGGCAGATGACCAAAAGCTTAGTC
Organism: Pristiophorus japonicus; assembly: GCF_044704955.1. Lineage (NCBI taxonomy): Eukaryota > Metazoa > Chordata > Chondrichthyes > Pristiophoridae > Pristiophorus > Pristiophorus japonicus. The sequence continues at coordinate 19,803,679 of NC_091992.1, forward strand.
AAAGAGGTAGGTTTTTTAAGGAGCGTCTTAAAGGAGGAAAGCAAGGGGGGTGGGTGGGGGGGGATATGGAGAGGATGGGGGGCTGGATGATTGGGGGGGGATGATGATTGCGGGGGATGGGTGGGGGGATGGGGGGGATGATGATGATATGGGGGTGGGTGGGGTGGTGGGGGGATGGAGGCTGGAGGAGATTAGAGACTGGGAGGGGCGAGGCCATGGAGGGATTTGCAAACATGCATGAGAATTTTGAACTTGAGACTTTGCTTAACCGGAGTTGCTTAATCAAGAGCCAATGTAGGTCAGTGAGCACAGGGGTGATGGGTGAATGGAACTTGGTGCGAGTTAGGATACGAACTGCCGAGTTTTGGATGACCTCAAGTTTGCGTAGGGTAGAATGTGGGAGGCCTGCCAAGAGTGCGTTGGAGTAGTCAGGTCTCGAGGTAACAAAGGCATGGATGAGTGTTGCAGCAGATGAGCTGAGACAGAGGTGGAGATGGGCAATGTTAGAGGCTGAAATAGGCGGTCTTAATTATGCCACGCCGGAAGCTTATTTCAGGGTCAGATATGACACCAACGTTGCGAACAGTCTGGTTCAGCCTCAGACAGATGCTAGGGAGAGGGCTGGAAATGGTGGCTAGGGAACGGAGTTTGGGGCGGGGACCAAAGACAATGGCTTCGGTGTTCCCAATATATACTTGAAGAAAATTTCTGCTCATCATTACTGAATGTTGGACAAGCAGCCTGACAATTTAGAGACCGCGGAGGGGTTGAGAGAAGTAGTGAGATAGAGTTGAGTATCGTCAGCGGACATGTGGAAACTGACGCCATGTTTTCGGATTTTGTCACCAAGATGAGAATATAGATGAGAAATAGGAGGGGGCCGAGGATAGATCCTTGGGGGACACTGGAGGTAACGATGCGGGTGTAGGAAGAGAAGCTTTTACAGGTGATTTTCTGGTTACGATTAGATAGATGAGAATGGAACCAGGCGAGTGCAGTCCCACACAGCTGGACGATGGTGGAGAGGCGTTGGATATGGATAGAGTGGTCAACCGTGTCAAAGGCTGCAGGCTGGTTGAGAAGGACGAGGAGGGATAGTTTACCTTTGCCACAGCCACAAAGGATGTCATTTGTGACTTTGATGAGAGCCGCTTCGGTTCTGTGGCAGGAGCGGAAACAAGATTGAAGGGATTCAAACATGGAGTTCCGGGAATGATGGGCACGGATTTGGGAGGCGACAACACGTTCAAGGACTTTGGAGAGGAAAAGGAGGTTGGAGATGGGGCAGTAGATTGTAAGCACAGTGGGGTGAAGGGTTGTTTTTTTGAGGAGAGGGGTGATGATGGCAGATTTGAAGAAGAGGGGGACAGTACCTGAGAACAGAGAACCGTTAACGATGTCGGCTGACATGGGAGCAGGAAAAGAAAGTTGCGTGGTCAGCAGTTTAGTGGGAATAGGGTTAAGGGAGCAGGAAGTGGGTCTCATGGAAAAGATAAGCTTGGAGAGGTCAAGAGGGGGAGATCAGGGAGAAACTGGAGAAAGATGCAAGCTCAGGGCTAGGGCAGGGGGGAGCCTTAGAGGAAGTTTGGAATATACTTTATTGTCATAGTTCAGTCACAGATAGAGACAGCAAGATTTGCATCTTTCTATGATTTAGCCTTTAGGCTTAAGATTTATAACAGCAGGTGTCCAAGTTGAAATTCTATTGATACTTTTAATTTGCAGTATCTCTCAGAACTATTTTGAGCATGCCTTCTATCACTGTGCAACTATCTATTCCCAATGTTCATCAATAATGCAATGTTACCACACATTCTGTTTTTACACACTCCCCTCCAATAACAGATGTGAGGAGCTCATGGACTACTTTGTGTCAAAGATTGAGACCATCTGATCAGCTGCCTCTGCCAGTTCCCTTCCCGTCCCTAACCACTGACTCCATCCCTCTCCCTCGCATCAATGTGAGGGCGAACAAGACTGTTCGCAACATAGATGTCATATTTGACCCTGAAATGAGTTTCCAGCCACATATCCGCGGCATCACTAAAACCGCATTTTTCCACCTCCGTAACATTGCTCGCCTCCGCCCCTGCCTCTTCTGCTGCTGAAACCCTCACTCATGCCTTTGTTACCTCTAGACTTGACTACTCCAATTCACTCCTGGCTGGTCTCCCACATTCCACACTACGTAAGCTTGAAATTATCCAAAACTCAGCAGTCCATGTACTAACCTGCACCAAGTCAAAATCACCCATCACTCCTGTGCTTTCGGACCTACATTGGCTCCCAGTTAAACAATGCCTCGATTTCAAAATTCTCATCCTTGCTTACAAATCACTCCATGGACTTGCCCCTCCCTATCTCTCTCATCTTTTTCATCCTCACAATCCCACAAGATGTCTGCGCTCCTCAAACTCTGGCCTCTTGAACATCCCTCATTATAACTGCTTGACCATCGGTGGACGTCCCTTAAGCTGCCTGGGCCCTAAGCTCTGGACCTCCCTCCCTAAACCCCTCTGCCTCTCTACCTCTCTACCTCTCTTTCCTCCTTTTAAGATGCTGGTTAAAACCTACCTCTTTAAACAAGCTTTTGATCATTTGCCTTAATTTCTTTTGTGCTCGGTGTCAAATTTATCTGTTTGTAACACTGTTGTGAAGTGCCTTGGGACATTTTACTACGTTAAGGGCACTATATAAATAAAAGTTATTATCATTATTACATACCGGGTACTCGCACCTATTAAAAGCTCCTTAACAAAATTAATTTGCCCCAGAAAATAAAAACACATTTTTCTTTCTCCCTTTTCAGCCAATTACCTTCAGAATTAATTTCAGAAGTGGGAAACGTGCATTATTTTTCCCTCTCCTCTCTAGCATTGAGAAATTAACCAATTGTAGTGCCCGTGACACTGTCCGAATTGAAATGAGTTAGCCCAACACAGGCCAGGGATTGAATCTGGGTCCTTCCTGGACATTGTTGCTCAGCTAGTCATTGCGTTAACCAGCTAAACCATCCGGGAAACATGTAAAATGTTTTATTTTTAAATTGCACAATGCTGACTCCTTAGTTCCTGCTTTCAACACCTAACTTAGGCTAATTGATTCTCAGCATGTAGGGAATACCATGAGTTGCTGGGCAAGGAGAATTTTATTGGGAGAAAGACTATCGTGATAAATTAACCTTATTCAGTGATCATTTGATCCTAATCATATAGCGCAGATTGAATTAAATTTGGTAGTATTGCACCTTTCAATTCACTGTGACCATTAGCTGGTCTCGTTGGTCCTTGCGGAAACTGTTATGTAGAATTCTATCACTGGATTGCATCCAGTTTTTATGTCCTTGTATTCCACAACAAGTATTGAACCTATTTTCCATCGCTTGATGCTGGATTTTTTCAGCCCTTGGTATTGTGTGTAGGGCTTAAAATTAGGGATTGCATTGTGGTCAGGGAATGTGGCACTGCTGTCAGCAGTCATTAGTGGTGCATTTGACGATGAAAGTGATACTTGTGTAGTTTGTTACCAGTGTATACTGCCAACTTTGGTCTGTTTCTTTAGTCGCCTCACTAATGATAAAGATGACCAGTAAGTTATTACAGTGCATTCTAGTTCATAGTACAGACCAGTGCGCTGTAAAAGCAATCAGATATAAGCAAGTTTGAAGTCATTTCTGTGCAACAACATGTCCAATTTCTTCCCCAGCTGTAGTGATGCAAGGTAAATTGGCAGCCCGTGGATCTGCTTCTTAACCAATAAGTTGGAGAGGTTTAGCAAGAGAATTCCAGAGGGCAGGGGAAGCATCACTGGAAGATTGGCCTCCTATGGTAGAGTGGAGAAACAGAATCAGCACTAGTTCAGCATCAGAGGAGATTAGGGTTGAAAATAGGATGGATGTTGGTAAAAGATTCCTAAGTAGGTGGCAACTTTTAATGCACCCTGATTCCACTAAAATGCTATATTGCAAAATGGGAATCATAGAATTTTCTTCATCCCCCCGCCCCTCACCCCACATAAATGTTCACTCTTTTCCCCTCTTCCCTCGGAGGCAGCGACTCATGCATGCTGAATTGCAGTTTCACAGGCACCAGTAGTCTTATAGAGCCCTTCTGAGTGGCCAACAGTGCTTAGGTATTTCAGCCACTAGTGCCATCATACCCTCACCCACTCTTTCCAGCAGGCCTTGTTGAATCAGGGATTGAGACTTTAACTCCCCACTCCTTGCCCAGGACTCGGAGGCCAAATAAAACACAACATAAGAAATAAGAGCAGGAGTAGTCTATGCGGCCCCTCGAGCCTGCTCCGCCATTTAATATGATCATGGCTGATCCGATCATGGACTCGGGTCCACTTCCCTGCCTGCTCCCCATAATTCCTTATTCCCTTATCGGTTAAGAAACTGTCTATCTCTGTCTTAAATTTATTCAATGACCCAGCTTCCACAGCTCTCTGAGGCAGCGAATTCCACAGATTTACAACCCTCCGAGAGAAGAAATTCTTCCTCATCTCAGTTTTAAATGGGCGGCCCCTTATTCTAAGATCATGCCCTCTAGTTCTAGTCTCCCCCATCAGTGGAAACATCCTCTCTGCATCCACCTTGTCAAACCCCCTCATAATCTTATACGTTTCGATAAGATCGCCTCTCATTCTTCTGAATTCCAATGAGTACTATCTCAGCTTCCCTTACTGGGATAAGCTGGCTCAGCACAAACCAGGGATCAAGCCTGGGATCTTTCTGGTCTGTATGGCTTGGTACTGCACTGGTTGGTGCATTTACTCACTCAGCCACTTCAAATTTTCTTTTAAGTGTTGTATATTATTCACAACATTTCAAAAGTCATTGAAAACTGCTTTGTCAACCTTTTTAGGGAATATCCCATTATAAAATTGTCCGCATTTACCTATTATGCCTGTAGGTGGCACAGTGATTGCGGTTTTCAGTTTTTTGCTTTTCTAATGTTAGTAACATTATAATTCCTTATCTCAGAGACAAACTTCAAATATTGGAACCTCTTCACTGTTGAAAAACCTGTGTCTATTAAAAGTAATAATATTGGCACCTGTATAGTTTTGAACTTTTTCAATGTTGGAAAAAGCAGAGCCTCCTCATTAGATGAAAAATCAGAGAATATTTATTTGAAAAATCTGGGCACACCCCATCCCCCTGAGGAACTTTTCCAATCTCGCTGCCTGTCGAAGTAGTTTTGTTAATCCTTACCCCTGTGCCTTGATCCAATTATTCCTCTGTCCTCCAACCTTTCTTGACCTGAAGACAACATTTGGTCTTGACTATTTATTTGCATTGCCATGGGGGATCAACTATATTGTTAAAGTTTGAAAATAACATTTGTCAATTTTGTTTTGAGTTTGGCTTAGTGGTGGCACTTCTTGGCACTGAATAAGAAGGTTTGTCTCCCAGACTTAAGACATTAAATCAAGGCCTCATCTCCCTGTTCACAAGGACATAAAAGATCCCATGTTTCCCCAGGCTGGAGAATCTAGATATAGGAATCATTGTCTCAGGATAAGGGGTCGGGATTAAGGACTGAGAGGAGGAGACATTTCTTCACTCAGAGGGTTGTGAACCTTTGGAATTCTCTACCCCAGAGGGCCGTGGATGCTCAGTCGATGAGTATATTCAAGTCAGAGATAGAAAGATTTTTGGACACTAAGGGAATCAAGGGATACGGGGTTAGGGTGGGAAAGTAGAGTTGAGGTTGAAGATCAGCCATGATCTTATTGAACGGTGGAGCAGGCTCAAGGGGCCATATGGCCTACTCCTGCTCCTAATTCTTATGTTTTTATCAAAATGTAAATTAAAACTTTTTCAGGTGGCACATTATGGTGTAATACCAGAACATTTAATTCTCAAGAAAAATAATCTATGTTTATGACTAATATCTGGTTCATGCCATGTTAAACAGATTTTGCTGTAGTTTGTAGACTGCCCCATTCGAAGTGTTTATATTTGTACAGGTGAAAATTATATTTTTCCCCTCTCAGAATTTCAATGGAGTTAAGCACAAGTGTGAAAATATTTAATTATGTTTTTGCTTAATAACATTTTGGTTTTGATGTGAGAAATGTGCAGCATATTGTCCACAATAGGAGATGATGCCTGTCGTCTCCAGAAAATGCCAACATTTGCAACTGTACATCTGTCAGTCCCTGTGGTTACAGTTCTGCTGGCCTGAGCAAATGGATTGCATTGCAAAATCAATATACTGGTCAGCAAATCTGCTAGTTTACATGTTCAAGATGTATTTTTTTGTCTAGTTTTTAAAACAAATATATTAACATTCACAGAATCCTCGAAGTTTATAGCACAGGCAGTGTTCCATTACACCTGGTCTTAGAGTTATCCACATAGTTTCATTCCTCTGTTCCTACCCGTTTTCTTTTTGTTTCTTTTGAAACATATATATAATTTTTTTGTAATTGTTTTTCTTTTTGATGTGATTAAAATTGAATACAGCAAACAAGTGATAGATGTCCATTTGCACGTTCTCCAGATGATTTGGCACTTCCATTAACACTTCAATGCTGTCAGCAACGCATTGTCTGTGTGCATTGCAAAGTTTCAGTAAGGCACCACGTCAATGTAAAGTAATGCTTCTCGTTCAAATTTTTTGTGCTTCAAGACTATTTTGTAAATAAAAATTGGAATAAATATTTGCATTTGTTCTACCCTATAGACTGGTGCAGAACAGAATTGCATTGAACAGGAAAAATAGCAGTGTCTGCTTAATTATAATTTCAGAATGCTTTAGCAATTTCTTGCTACACGGACTTTCAAGTTTTTCTTTAACTGCAGGCATGTTGAAATTTAATATACCTTGAGTCACTATTTTCAGTTTTATATAGGATCTTCATCAGCTGTAGCAAAATTCAAATACCAGGTCAGCTAGCATCCCAGTTCATAAACTAATCCTTTGACAGCTGCATTTTAAATAATTGCCATTTATACTATATCCTGCATGTGTATGTCAGCTGAAGGAACAGTGCAAACAAAGATAAATCTCTGTCTATACAGCAAACAGTTATCCTGCAGATTCTCTAGAGGAGCCTATAGAATAACATTTTTTAAACTGTGTGTATATTTTTTCATTTTCTGATATCGACATCGCTGACAAAGATCAGCACTTATTGCCCATCCCTATTTTCTCTTGTGAAGGTGGTGGTAGTGAACCATCTTTTGGAACCACTTCAGTAAGTAAAAAAGGAGGGAGAGAGAAAACAGGGAATTATAGACCGATTAGCCTGACATCGGTAGTGGGGAAAATGTTGGAATCAATTATTAAGGATAAAATAGCTGCGCATTTGGAAAGTAGTGACAGGATTGGTCCAAGTCAGCATGGATTTATGAAGGGGAAATCATGCTTGACAAATCTTCTAGAATTTTTTGAGGATGTAACTAGTAGAGTGGACAAGGGAGAACCAGTGGATGTGGTATATTTTGACTTTCAAAAGGCTTTTGACAAGGTCCCACACAAGAGGTTGGTGTGTAAAATTAAAGCACATGGTATTGGGGGTAATGTATTGACGTGGATAGAGAACTGGTTGGCAGACAGGAAGCAAAAAGTAGGAATAAACTTGTCCTTTTCAGAATGGCAGGCAGTTGACTAGTGGGGTACCGCAAGGTTCAGTGCTGGGACCCCAGCTATTTACAATATACATTAATGATTTAGACGAAGGAATTGAATGTAATATTCCAAGTTTGCAGATGACACTAACCTGGGAGTCAGTGTGAACTGAGAGGAGGATGCTAAGAGGCTGCAGGGTGACTTGGACAGGTTAGATGAGTGGGCAAATGCATGGCAGATGCAGTATAATGTAGATAAATGTGAGGTTATCCACTTTGGTGGCAAAAACAGGAAGGCAGAATATTATCTGAACGGTGACAGATTAGGAAAAGGGGAGGTGCACCGAGACCTGGATGACATGGTACATCAGTCATTGAAAGTTGGCATGCAGGTACAGCAGGCGATGAAGAAGGCAAATGGCATGTTCGCCTTCATAGCGAGAGGAATTGAGTATAGGAGCAGGGAGGTCTTACTGCAGTTGTACAGGGCCTTGGTGAGGCCACACCTTGAGTATTATGTGCAGTTTTGGTCTCCTAATCTGAGGAAGGACATTTTTGCTATTGAGGGAGTGCAGCGAAGGTTCACCAGACTGATTCCTGGGATGATAGGACTGACATATGAAGAAAGACTGGATTTACTAGGCTTATATTCACTGGAATTTAGAAGAATGAGAGGAGATCTCTTAGAAACGTGTAAAATTCTGACGGGACTGGACAGGTTAGATGCAGGAAGAATGTTCCCGATGTTGGGGAAGTCCAAAACCAGGGGTCACAGTCTAAGGATGAGGGATAAGTCATTTAGAACCGAGATGAGGAGAAACTTCTTCACTCAGAGAATTGTGAACCTGTGGAATTTTCTACCACAAAGTTGTTGAGGCCAGTTTGTTAGATATATTCAAAAGGGAGTTAGATGTGGCCCTTACGGCTAAAGGGATCAAGGGGTATGGAGAGAAAGCAGGAATGGGGTACTGAAGTTGCATGATCAGCCATGATCATATTGAATGGTGGTGCAGGCTTGAAGGGCCAAATGGCTTACTCCTGCATCTATTTTCTATGTTTCTAGTGAAGATACTCCCACAATGCTGTTAGGGAGTTCCAGGATTTTGACCCAGCGACAATGAAGGAATGGCGATTTATGTCAAAGTCGGGATGTTATGTGACTTGGAGCACAACTTTGAGTTGGTGTTCCCATGCACCAGCTGCCCTTGTCCTTCTAGGTGGTGGAGGTTATAGTTTGGGAGGTGCTGCCAAAGAAGCCGTGGCAAGCTGCTGCAGTGCATCGTGTAGATGTTACACACTGCAGCCATGGTATGCCGGTGGTGGAGGGAGTGGATGTTTAAGCTGGTGGATGGGATGCCAATCAAGCGGGTTACTTTGTCCTAGATGGTATCAAGCTTCTTGATTGTTGTTACAGCTGTACCCATCCAGGCAAGTGGAGAGTATTTCATCTCACTCCAGATTTGTGCTTTGTAGGTGGTGAAGATATTTTTGGGAGTCAGGAAGTGACACACACTCTGACCTGCTCTAGTAGCCATGGCATTTATGTGGTTGGTTCAATTCAGTCTCTGGTCAGTGGTGATCCCCCCAGGATGTTGATGGTAATGCCATTGCATGTCATGGGGACGTGGTCAGACTCTTGTGTCTGTATTCTCTTAAATAACATTTCTGAGTGATACACGATATTATTAAAATTAACCCATTTCAAGCTTAACTTGAAAAATGTCAAACTATTTTACAAGCTGTTCAATCAACATGTGTGAAGGTGCCTGCATAAGTTAAAGCAATGATTGATTTCTTCTTGGGAAGCCTCCAGTTGCCCATAAATGGTTCTTCATCGAATAAATTTGTGCTGCTTAAGTATTTTGAAATTTAAATAGGTTCTCTAAAGGCATATCCATCCTTAACTGCTCGTGTTTCTTTGCACTGGAGGTAGAAAATACCAGGCTCATTTTTGCCTAACTTAGCGAAGTGGTGTTTCTCATAATAAGTATAAAGTTAGGAAAAATTGTGCAGCTGATGAATATTTCATAAAGCCAAGTATTTTAAATCTTTTAAGAGTGGGCTTAACCACCTTTTTGATCAACTGAACACCCTATATTTTTTCTGACGGTTGAACTTATTTCCTTAAATAAAGTAAATATTTCATGCAAAAAGTCTGAACACTAATAAATGATTTAACGACTCAAAATTCCACCTGTTCAATGCATTTCATTTCCTAGGTCAACAAAGTTATTTTTACTGTTCACATACTTGGGTGGATTAATGAAATTAGTATTTTAGTGGCACTGCGCAGCAATTTATATACGGTCCTACTTTTTTCTTGTATTATTGTGCTAGTTATGTTTTTCTTTTCACCTTTTTAGTTCTGATACAACACCGCTTCTTAATGGATCGAGCCAGGACAGGATGTTTGAGACAATGGCTGTGGAAATAGAACAGCTGCTGGCCAAGGTGAACCTAAACCTCCAGTCAAATATTGCTATAATGATCGCTTGTTATGAGTAGTTCCAGTCTCTACAGCATTGCAATGCCAATTTTTATGGGACTATTGTTGTATCGTTGCACAGCCCTCGTGCAATACTAGAACTGATTGCTATCAATAAGATGATTGAAGCAGCTAAAATGCAGTGTAGGCTGTGCTACTGTGCTTCTCCAGGGCCCCTGCAGTGTCGAAACACTCCAAAGATCAAAATCCAGCTGTATCACTATGCATTGTTGTGTTTCTCCTCTGTGATGCCATCAAGGTTCTCCTTGTTATCCATTGCATAAACATGGGAGCCACACATTGTCCTTTGCCATTTATGTGTTACGCACTTGAGGCCTTATTTAGGCTGCATACAGTGACACCACTGTTGCCGGACTGAAAGGAGATGATTGGATAATTCTCCCATCAACCACGCCTGGAGACTGTACTGCCCTAAGTGGCTGGGATTGATTTTACGCACACAGTTTGTATTATGTAACTATCCTCCACTCCAGGCATTTTGCTGGAGAAATAATCAATTTGTACAATGTAAAATAAGTACCATATAGCATTCGCGTAGTGCACTAACAGCTCTTTAAACATAAGAAATAGGAGCAGGAGTAGGCCATTTGACCCCTCAAGCCTGCCCCTTGAGCCTGCTCTGCCATTTAATAAGATCATGGCTGATCTGATCATGGGCTCAGCTCCACTTCCCCGCCCGCTCCCCATAACCCTTTATTCCCTTATCGCTCAAAAATCTGTCTATCTCCGCCTTAAATATGTTCAATGACCCAGCCTCCACAGCTCTCTGGGGCAGAGAATTTCACAGATTTATAATTCCCTGAGAGAAGAAATTCCTCCTCATCTCAGTTTTAAATGGGCAACCCCTTATTCTGAGACTATACCCCCTAGTTTTAGTTTCCCCCCGTGAGTGGAAATATCCTCTCTGCATCCACCTTGTTGAGCCCCCTCATTATCTTATATGTTTCAATAAGAACACCTCTCATTCTTCTGAACTCCAATGAGTATAGGCCCAACCTACTCAACCTATCTTTAAATTCCCTTTGAGTAACTTGTAGTTATAACAAAATGTTTTAACCTGTTAACTTTTTTTTAAATGAGGAGAAAGGTCAAAGCTTGTCTGTACAGTTATAATGATTTGAATAAGTGATATAAAACAAACCACATGGTCGGAATCTTTTTTGAAAAATCTGACGATCCATCGCTGCGGCGATTTTGTTTACATCTTTTCTGCCCCCCCCCACACCTCACCCCGTTCCCAATTCATCACCCAAAATACTATTCTGCTTGATTGCCCCCATGCATCTTTATTCCAATGCAGAGTTCCACGTCATAAATATATGTCCATTTTCGGTTGAAAGCACATCAATATTGTTTCACGTGCTGAGCAGAGACGTGAGGCTTGAACAACATTGTACAGATGTAAAGAAAGGCCAACATTACCCCTTTTAAAAATTAAACTGTTACAAAGAATTAGAGAAAAATAACTTTTATTTATATAGAACCTTATCACATCTCTCAGGAAAAAAAACAACGCACTTCACATATAATGAAATTGCTTTTATGCAAACATTTTGTGCATAGCAATGTCCCACAAACAATAATGAGGTTAGTGACCGGTTAATCTGTTTTTGTTGCTGTTGAGAGAGGAGAATGTCCAGCTCTTTGAATACTGTCATGGAATAATGTCCAACAGGCAGACGAACTTCATTTTCACATCTCTTCCCTGCCCCTCTGACAGTACAGCCCTCTGTATTGGAGCGTCAACCTAGTTTCGTATGCTGAAGTTCTGGAGTGCAACTTGAACCCGTGATTCTGACTCTTAAGATAAGAATGCTACCAAATGAGTCAATGCAATGCTTTCGGATTAGGTTAATTTGAATAGCTTTGCGCAAAAAAAAAATCATCCTTTTCATTGAGAGTTAACTGCGAGAGCCATTGGGACTTAGCTGGGAGAAATTGTTGAAGCTGATTGGGTGTGAGGTGAACTCACTTACATAATGTACTGTTTGTTGAGGTTGTGAAGCCTCTTTGCTCCTGCTTTTACACAGTAACCATGGACAAGAAGGACTCCGTGACACTCTGACCAGACCACCAGGAGATGTCCACAAGTGACCCATGGATGAGTCCATGTAATTACTCCATGATTTTGTTTTCCTGTACCCAACTAGCGCCCCTCTCATCCATCCCCACATCAGTATGGCTGCAATAGGAATTCACCTTTACACCTGCATTTGCACAGTTGAATATTTTAGGTGAATGGATATCTGACTGCTGGCATTAGCAGTGAACTTGGAAGTATGTTACTTGTCTGTATTCTTAACAGGGATGGTGCACCAAGTGGCGTGCCTAAAAAGGAGAGGGAAAACGAAAACAAGTATTGAAAACAAAGATGTACTGATATGAAATTCTATGGCACTGCCTTTATTCTTTGTATAGACATGTTTCAATGTTTTATTCATTTTTGTCTCTAGCTCACGGGAGTAAATGACAAAATGGCAGAGTACACTTCAACCCCTGGCGTTACATCATTGAATGCAGCGCTCATGCACACACTACAACGACACAGAGATATTTTACAGGTAAAAAGAATCTCCATAAAATTGCAATCTGGTCTTAATGTGCAAGTACAAGTATTTTGTTGTTGGAGCATCTCAGGATATGGGGGAGAATATGGCTAAGTTTGTTTTTCTAGTGACAAGGGGCAAGGTTGCCACTCTCCCCCCAAGTAGCTATTATTCATGTAACTCTTGACAGTCAGTATTGGCAGGCTATTCATTGATTAACATTGGGGGAAGGCTAAGATGAATTATAGCTGAGTCTGTCTTGCCTGTATGTGCATACTTCAATCAGGCATCCTGGGTGATCTACCCCTCCCTAAGTTAGGGTCACTGGGGACAATTATATCAAGACCTATCATCACCTTATCATGCCAATTCGCCACTTACTGCAGATACAATGTGGCGATATTCTTAGTCTGTGTGCTTCAGCTACTCATTGGATAAATTGGGTAAGACTTTGGGAGAGCCTGGGCAGAGGTTTGAGGGGGAAATTATGTAAAATTAAGTTCTACAATAAAATTGACAACAATCTGAGGGGAAAAAAAATCTTCTAGGCCCTCAATTAGATCTGGAGGCACAAATAGTGCAGTAAATGAACAGGAAAGTGAGTACCAAAATTTGATTGTGCAAAGAGGTGAGTTTAAGGAATGATGGTGAGATAGATTTTAAATCTGGGGAAATGGGTTAGGAATTGATGCGTCTCGGGGTGGAGTAACTAACTGATGGATGTTAATTCTGTAGTGATATTTTTATTTTCTATATAAGCTGACTGTTCTGTTACTGAGCATTACGTTCCAATATGACAACAAAAGAAGGGTAATCAAATGGACACTTACTGTACATAAAGATTTTATATCTTTATGCAATTTATCCTCAGTTATATATAGCTTTGATTTAATCTTTCTATATTTTAACTGCACTTTCAGTTCCGTCACTTAACAAATTTATTTAGATGGAAATTAATGGTTTCTTTATCACTGATCTTAATTTGCAGACAAAATATATTCAGAAGCTGCACTACCCACATATGCACATTCTAGTTGCAACTTCCCTCAAGATGTAAAAACTATTATAAAATGAACTATGATGAAACCTAGATCTATTAAATAAACTAATGCAGTATTTTGTCATTGCAGGTAAATGAAAAATCGTGAAAAGACTCATACAGAGGAAACTCAATATTAATATAATGTATTCAAATATTTTTTAACTAAGGGTACCAAAAAGTTTAAACAAACTTTTGCATTGATTCGGTGTAATCTCACACATAAAACAATGCTCAAACGAATCCAACAAGATTCAAACTTTTTCATACTTTTAACTCAAAGACTGCCTTAAAGCTACATCTCTTCCTCCCTTCCTTTTATAGGCTTTACGTAACCAAATTTCAAATTTACAGCCCCTCTGGCTGTTGTGGACACTTGCAAGCAGATAATGTTCACTAGTGGAACCATTTTCAGCAGCAAAAGGAAGGCAGGAAGAGATGCATTTTGAGGGAAGTTTCAACCAGAGTGTGCATATGCTGGTATGCAGCTTCTGAATATATTTTGTCTTCAAATTAAGATCGGTGATAAAGAAACCATTAATTTCCATCTAAATAAATTTGTTAAGTGACGGAGCTGAAAGTGTAGTTAAAATATAGAAAGATTAAATCACAGCTATATATAAATGAGGATAAATTGCATGTCATGAAGATTTAATGCAGTAGTCTAAACTGTTAATTGAGTGATAAATAACGTCAGTTAGAGGTTGGATGTACAGATGTCAACCTTAGCAAAAAATAAACGGTGACTGAAAGCTGCTGATTAATAGCTTCCCAAGACACAGACTTTTTGCATTTTAATTAGGCACTGTTGTGAGAACAGGGTGGTAACCCATTAAAAGGTTGGAAATAATGTGCCTCATCTTTTTATAAAACTCTGCACTATCCATTCATTATAAATTCAATTTCACAAAATGATAGCTTCACAATAAAATACCACAGCTTTAGATGATTCGTTTCTCTTGGGAACCATATTCAAATTAACGAAGGTATCCCGCAATTCTGTTAACTTCATAGTGGAAGGCAATGGGTTTTTTTTTGCGTATTCTGTATAATAAAGTTGAAGTAAACCGAAGGTTAACACAGATTTTAATTGGTTTGGTTTATGAGGTAAAAACCGAACTGCCCAATAGATTAATATTTTTGTAAATGTTAGTTGTTAAAGTATTGAAGTTTCCTAATTTCAGAATATTGTGAAATGTTAAAGAGAAACATTACTTTGAGCCGGGTAATGGCTGTACAGAAAAGTCAATCCTTTATCCTCGTGTCTGGGAGGAGAGATTCAAAAATGTTACTCACTTTGGAGTTGACTAGAGACCAGCTATATCTGCTTTTGCAGCCAGAAGTTTGCTGACGTGTGGTGTTCCATTGGCTTGCAGATTGTTTTGTGACTGAATTTATTTGATCATTTTGGAGTTCTGGGATTTACATCCAGGACTGGAAAGAATCCTGATGGACAATCCTATGAAAACAGCCACTGGACCCATCACCTACATCACTGTCTTCCAGACAGCAGGCCTGATGTGGCTGATATCCAGCCAGCTGCCAGTATTACAATCTACTGATAAATCATTTTTGGGGGCTGAAAGTTTGAACTGTCCAATAGTTATAATTAAGCAATGTAAATAACAGGAAAGTGGGAATATAGGGCTAGACTTTCATATATCCTCCCATTTAACCGCTGAGATTGAGTTTACCGCCCATATTTGATTATAAATGGAAACTAACGGCCAATTATCGTCCACTTATCGCCGGCGTAACTTTCGGCATACAATTAACACTGGGAATTTGCTGAAACTACTGCCCATATTTTTAAAAATAAAATCTGACATCACTCGTGCACTACCCAGAAGACTGTTTATAATGGAAACTAATGCCCAAATATTGCCCAAATTTTCGCTGAGCGCTACTTTCGGCATTTCGCCCATACAGCGCTTAAAAGAGTTGTCAGATAATTTGAATTAAGTGACTGAATTACAAGTAGTCTGTAATAAATTTGGACATTTCTCCTCACAAAGTAAGGGATTGACATTTTAAGCTGGTTATGTTTGGGTACATTGAATATGTTCCGATTGTCCATAACATTTTCCACTGCAGTATATAACATAGGGTAGATAGAGAGAAACTATTCCTGCTGGTTGGGGAATCTCGGACTAGGGGCCATAGCCTAAAAATTAGAGCCAGGCCTTTCAGGTTAGAATGTTAGGAACCACTTCTACACAAAGGGTAGTATGAGTTTAAAACTCTCTTCCGCAGATGGCAGTTGATACTGAGTCAATTGTTAATTTTAAATCTGAGATTGATAGAATTCTGTTCACCAAAGGTATTAATGGATATGGGGAAAAGGCTGATTGATACATGGAGTTAGTTCACAGATCAGCCATGATCTCATTGAATGATGGAACAGGCTTGAGGTGCTAAATGGCCTACTCCTAATCCTTTGTTCCTAATTTAACAACTTGCAAGTCTTGATGGGTTACACGGAAACATTTGGGACTTGGTTCCAGTCATTGCTTTGCCCTATCCAAGGCAGCTGTTTGGATGGTTAGAATGAAATCCCCAGTGTGGCTCTGGTATTTTTAATTTGTGGAGTGAATCATAATGTTGGCCTAATTCAGTCTTATGTAAGCCAGTTTTATATTACATTTAATTTTCTAATTCAAACACAAAAGAAGTGCAATAGCACTATTTTTATAAGAAATCACAATGTCTTTGACACCTACATAATTAAGACCTGTGTGCTTTGGCCAACAAATATGCTGTTGATTATTTTTGTAGTGAAGAGATAGATTGAACGAATAAAATTGTCAATGTAGATAGAAACAACTGGATAACCATGTTTCTGTAACTTGGGACTTGTGGTCCTGTGTTGTAGATTTTGCGTTTGCACAAAAAGATTTGTACCATTAGCATTGGCCATGATTTTTGTATCTAATACATATGTCTTTAAAAGGAATATACCCTTTCATTCAAGATGCTAAGCAAAATTCTTTTAAAGAGCTCATCTGAGACCGGGTATGACTTAGATTTGTGGTATAATTATATCCACTAGAATTGCCTAATGCAAAATTTGCTTCATTTTAGCTAAGGCTCTGGATAATTTTTCAATAAAATTGACAATTCTGATCACGGAGGGTTATGTTCAAACTCCAGAAATGTAATTATGTTGTACAGAAATAAATCAGTTGTAGAGACATGTACCTGGTTGGTCTACTGTGCAGATTCCTCAGGAAAATTAATGGATTTAATACAATTTTCTTTTTAATACTTAAAAGGGTTAATGGGATTTAAAATTGCTAGGTCACCAGAGCCAGATGGCCTACCCCAAAAACTACTAAGAATTGTGGGGAGATTTTTGAGCACTGTTTGATGGCAAACTGGATATGGGAGTGGAACTAATTGTATACCTCCTTCAGAGAGTCGGCCGAGGTGAAAGTGTTTGAGAGGGTAAATGGTGAAAGATTATTTCCACTAGTCGGTGAATTGTTGAAAAAGATTTGTACCATTAGCATTGGCCATGATTTTTGCATCCAATACATATATGCCTTTAAAAGGAATATATCCTTTCAGTCAAAATGCTAAGCGGAATTCTTTTAAAGAGCTCATCTGAGACCGGGTATGATTTAGATTTGTGGTACAATTACATCCACTAGAATTGCCTAATGCAAAATTTGCTTCATTTTAGCTAAGGTTCTGGATAATTTTTCAATAAAATTGGCTATTTTGATTCAAAGGCCCACCTTCCATATTTAGATCCATTGCAGGGTTGCTTTCAAATATTCTTAACTACAGAGAATCATAATTGTCATGTTTTCACAAGACTACCAAGGATCCATTTTGTCTTGCCTTTGCGCCTGTTTTCAAAAGTATATTGTGGGAAAGGATGAAAATCAACTTTAAACAGATACCCAATACTGTACATGGAGCATTTCCACTGTTCAATGTTCTGCTCTGTGAAAAGGACTTGTGGATGATCCTGTTAGTGGATTGGTTCTGAACTCATGACAATTATTACAAAATACAGCAGCTGCTTTCAATTTTGTCTTTTTAAGAGAAAAGAAATAGTGGTTGTTGTCTTTGTTATTACATAAATATAATAGCTGCAAATCAAAAGTTTTTGTGCTACTGTTGTCCCTTTTTAGCCAATTTTTTGTCAGATTGGAATTGGTACAAGAAGATAGAATTTTAAGTAGGCCTTATTTTTATGGTCTTATAATAATACAATACAATTGCTAGTGCCAGCTGTAATTTTGGCAGCAGAGGTTGAATAAAAGCCATGCTGCTTCATCTGGGAGTGCTAAACAACCTGAAGTTTCCTTCCCACACCATCCTCTTCTGAAGGCATCAGTATTGGCAGCCATTTTTTTTCCAGCTGTAGACATATTGGCCCAGATATTAGAGAGCTTGGAACGATCCCCGCCCTAAATGGATAGGCTCAATATGCATGTGATCGTGCACCTCGGGCCTCATTAACATCGAGCCGACAAGCCGCACACACCAAATGGGTGTACCCAGGCACTCGTCGGCGATGAGGAAACCAGACTGGCTGTGTTCAGGGCAACCCAACATGGCAGGGGGGCTTCATGCAGCTGTTGGGGCCATTATTTTGAATATGCAAATAGCCAAATGGCATTTTCAGGCGTGGGCCATGGATGCAGTTTCTTATTTTTGCCCAAACCAACGTGGCGGGCAGTGCATTTCCAGCTAATAATGCGTGTCCACTTCCTGCCCGCCATATTGGAGGCTGTTTAGTATTTGAAAAATGGGTGCTGTGCGGGCGAATTTCTAGATCATTGAGTGCTGGGTCCAACTGTGCAAATTAATAATGGGGATTTTCCAATTCCTAATGTATGTAATGTATGTTTCACAGGAGATGCAAGAGGAAATGTAGTTGCATGGATAGATAGTTAGTTCCAACAGTTTAATAGTTTTAATTTTTTTTTAACAGGATTATACACATGAGTTTAATAAAACCAAAGCAAACTTTATTGCAATCCGAGAACGAGAAGACTTGTTGGGATCAGTTCGGAAAGATATTGAGTAAGCAATTGTTGATGAGCGCGGGCATATATAGAACCACTTCCGTACTTTTTGTTACTTTATACGTATGCTACCAAACCATAGCATTAATAGAAGCTTATTGGATCCAAACTAACATGTTGTGATTGTGAATCATTTGAATATATATATTGGCCAAAAAGATTCATTTTTTGTATGTTTTATAATTGTGCTAAAAATCCTTTTAGTAAGCATTGCATTCAAGCAACATTAAATTACTTTGATAATTCACAAGTTTCACTTTCAGTGCTCAATTTATTTTCTCTCTTATTTTAATGAGTTTAACATTAATATGCAATTTAGTAAAACAAAACTAATTAGCTACACTACAGAGACCAATCCATTATTAAAGTAAATTCATTAAATGTAAAATGACTTGTGTTTTCAAGTGTTGAAATATCCATTGACTTAGAACAGTAAGCCCAGGCGAAAATATTAACAGTTTCTTCGTGGTTTTGTAGCTTACTTTATTAAAATATATTTAAATGCTGCCAGATTAAATTTGCTTAAAAATGTAAGGGGATAATAAATACTGTAGTCTGTTGACCAAGTTGAAAAGTAGAATTGAGCTAGGTATGTAAAAATTTTAAAGCGGTAACAAATGTGTGTGTCTGTGGCAACAAGTAATACTCTATCATTTACCTTGGCCATTTTAATAAAGTCTTCATATGGCCAATCTCATAGAATCTTTTGAAGAGGTGGCAGAGTAGACAATAGTAATGCAGTAGATGTAATTTATCTAGATTTTCAAAAGGCCTTCGACAGTGCACTCCAAAATAGACTGATGAACAAGGTCAGAGAATGCATAGTCAGGGGACACAGCCCAAGCAACCCACCCATCCGTCCCTTCAACCAACGTCCCTTCAACCACCGTCTGCCCCACCTGTGACGGAGACTGTAGTCCCACATCAGACTCATCAGTCACCTGAGAACTCATTTTTAGTGCGGAAGCAAGTCATTCTCTACTCCGAGGTACTGCCTGCGAAGAGAAGAATGGATAGCTAGCTGGCTTCAAGACAGAGAGTGGGGGTAAAAGATGGCAGAACGTGGGTAGCGCTATTCCACAAGGATCAGTGCTGGGACCACTGTTGTTCACAATTTATATTAACGATTTAGACTTTGGAATCAAAAACACAATTTCTAAATTTCCGGATGACATCAAATTGGGGGTGTTAGTTAATATTGAGGAGGACTGCAACAAATTACAGGACATTAATAAATTTGCAGAATGGGCACACAATTGGCAAATTAAGTTCAGCACAGATAAATGTGAGGTATTACATTTTAGTAGGAAGAATAGGGAAGTCACTTATTACTTGAAGGGTGCGAGTCTGGGTGGGGTAGAGGAACAAAGGGATCTCGGAGTACAAATACACAAGTCGCTAAAAGTTGCGACGCAGATTAGCAAGGCCATTTAAAAAAAAAAGCAATCCAAGCATTGGGGTTTATTTCTCGGGGTATAGAATTGAATTCAGAAGAAAATTCTTTACCCAAAGAGTGGTGAGAATGTGGAACTTGCTACCACAGGGAGTGGTTGAAGCGAATAGTATAGTTGCATTTAAGGGGAGGCTAGACAAGCATATGAGGAAGAAGGGAATAAAGGGTTATGCTGATAGATTTAGATGAGGAAAGATGGGAGGAGGCTCGAGTGGAGCATAAACGCAGGTATGGACTGGTTGGGCCGAATGGCCTGTTTCTGTGCCGTATATCCGATGTAATCCTATGTAATATTTCCTCTTCAGATCTTACAAAAGTGGGTCAGGAGTTAACAACAGAAGAACAGAACTGTTCTTAAAAGAACATGAACACCTTCGAAAGTAAGTTTATTTCCGTGTGTTTTTTCACTGGCTGTTGAACTAGTGTATGTTGATATGTATGATCAAGGTGAAGATTGAAGGAGGGCAATATACGAAGCAAAGCATTGTTGGAGTGAAGTGTACTGTAGAGGAGAATGGTAATTACAAGGCAGTAATCTAATCAAGGGGTTCAGATAATGTCATAAACTACACTAAACTTGAATGCTTTGTGACCCCCCCAAAGTGAAAGAGCGGCCTTTACGTCACTCATCACTCCTACCTAGAGCTGTTTCTGGTCACTTTGGGTGTTATTAGTGACCACGGGCCCAAGTTTCCACACGATAAAAAATGGGCGCTCCTCCGAGCTGGGCGCCTGTTTTTCGCGCCTAAAACGGCGCCTAAAAAAAAAATTGCGATTCTGGAGCGTTCTGCAGCTCCTTGTCTGTTTGGCGCGGCGCCCAGAAAGGCGGAGCCTACACTCGCGCCGATTTTGTAAGTGGGAGAGGGCGGGTACTATTTAAATTAGTTTTTTTCCTGCCGGCAACACTGCGCGTGCGCGTTGGAGCGTTCGTGCATGCTCAGTGTGAAAATAACATTGGCACTCGGCCATTTTTGTAGTTCTTTGTAGCTGTTTAATTTTTGAACATTTTTTAATAAAAGCACATTGCCATCAGCACTGAGGCTTCTTGCAGCCTTCTCACTGTCTCCTTCCCCCCCCCTCCCCTCCGCGGGAACGAAACGGCTGTTTCCTTCTTCCCCCCCCCCCCCCCCGCGGGAACGAACGCCTGCAACATTCTCCGTGCCTGAAGCACTTTCACACAGGTAGGAAGATGGTTTATTTAATCTTTTCTTTGCTTATAAATGTTTATTCAGGTTGGATTTATTTGTAGAAGTATAAATAAGGATTTATTGTAGAATTTAATGAGTTCCCTTCCCCCCCCCACCTCGTTCTGGACGCCTAATTTGTAACCTGCGCCTGATTTTTTAATGTGTAGAACAGGTTTTTTCAGTTCTACAAAAATCTTCACTTGCTCCATTCTAACTTAGTTTGGAGTACGTTTTCACTGTGGAAACTTTGAAATCAGGCGTCAGTGGCCGGACACGCCCCCATTTGAAGAAAAAATTCTGTTCCAAAGTAGAACTGTTCTACCTGACTAGAACTGCAGAAAAAAAAAATGTGGAGAATTGCGATTTCTAAGATAGTCCGTTCTCCACCAGTTGCTCCTAAAAAATCAGGCGCAAATCATGTGGAAACTTGGGCCCCATATGTGTCCTTTTGTAAGTGAGGATGTGCATACAAATGGATTAATGATTGTGCTAAGAAAATTCTATGTCCCATACACAAGACACCTTTGAAAGCAATGAGTGGACCAGTTTGATGTTCTCTTCAAATTATTTCAATGTGCATAAATCATCCCTGATTTTTCATTTAATTAGTTGGAAGTAGTTTGCATGGAGAGGCTATAATTTGGACATTTTATTTCTACAGTGGTATTTGGATTCATAGAACTGTCATCTTTTTAAGAATGTTCATTTTCTGACTGTGATGGCTCTTCTATTTAATATCGTTTGTGCTACTTTATATGATGCCTTCAATGTGTTTTATAATGAAGTTTGGCAGTACATTGTATTGTTTTCTAAAGTGGGCAGGTCAGATTTCTGCTTGATTATATTTAAAAACTGGCACAGGGGGAAAATTTTACAATTCTTTTGCGCATTGCACAGAAATATGCAGTGACCTTTTCATGAATGAACACTTTAAAGAAAAAATATGACAGTACATTAGTCAACAGAATTTATACATAAGGGGGGCTATTTGCCCAACTCCTGCCCAGTGAATGTCCTTCAAACTCTTACGCCTGGTAAAAGCGTATGGCCTGCTTTTACCAGCGTAAGTTTTAAAAGATAGTAAAATAAAATGTATTCATTTTTATATTAAAAACTCTGTCCATTATGATAAGTTTATTTTTTACCCCTATTAAATCATATAAAAAATTTTTAAATACACTTTTGCCTAAAACATTTAATTAAATTCAATTTCAATTAATTTTAAATATGTGAAGTGTTTTTTTTATTTAAAATGTTTGTGTTTTGGGGGGTACCCCAGTCGTAGTTATGACAGCTCCATACAAATGGAGATGACCATTACTGTGAATGGAGATACTCCATTTTAATGGGTTAGTCCTGCCCAGGTGATCCCAGGCAGCATATACGCCAATGAAATAGGTGAGCCACTACGCTGGACTGCGCACGGATACCTCGTAGCGCAAGTCTACATTCCTCCGGGACCACCATGTACATTCGTAAATATTTTTGTGGTCAGAGGCATCTGCCTGCGGGAAGCCTCCGACTGCAATTTCTGGGCCAATGTGTAGATATATTTAGCACTGGTATATTAGATATAACCTACCTCTTTGACCAAGCTTTTGTCACCAGTCTGAATATGTGGCTCGGTGTCAAATTTTGTCTGCTGCTCCTGTGAAGTGCCGTGGGATGTTTTACTATGTTACAGGCGCTATGTGAAACTTGTTGTAATAGCTATATAGCCTTCTTTATTCAAAGCTATCTGATAAGTTTGGAAGTTTGTTTATTTTGATTCTCCCCTTTTATTTTTGTTTTTAAGTGTAAGAAGGTTTTTGTGATTAGCCAGCATGGTACCTTTGCTTTGTTTCTGTAGACCAACTCAGCATCGAGTGGTAGAATGCAGGTTTGTGCCTGTAAGTAATTGCTCGTGTTGTAAGGTTTCCCATGTCTGCTGCGGAGAGATGCTCAGTGTCAGCTAGACAATGCCAACTGGGAGAAAGAGAAGATTGGCTCACAGCTACATAGACTTAAGCGGCAGCAATTCTTGGTGAGCATTAGCTCTGTTGAGGAAGGCACATGGCATGCGACTATTTCAGAGGGAGAAAGAAGAGAAAATTGTATTTTTTAAAGTCTTAAAATCAAATATAAATACATTTTCTAAATTAGGAACACTGGTGCAACAGTCAATAATTGCTTTCAAAATATATCATAGAATCATACAGCACAGAAGGAGGCCTGTCGTACCTGTGCCAGCTTTTTGAACCCACACTCTAGCTTATTCCCCATAACCCTACAAATGAGTTCTCTCCTGTTTGTTTTCCTTTGAAAGGTTTTCACGAAGCTTTTACTGAGGTGTCTGATGATTGAGGTGCAGCTGATTCTATTACTGACCGTGCTTCAGCACAACTGAAACTATTTATGAAACTTAAATGCTTTCCCTTCAAGCATATATAATATAAATTAAGGTCTTTATTTCATAATCCATAACAAAGTTGCATGATCTCAAGACCAGTAAGGATCATGAATATTAGCATTGTAGATTTTGAATAATATATAATAAATGTCATAATATCTTGAAGCCTATAAGCTGAATTGGGTGACCTTTTCTGGGGCATTATCCTGAATTATTTTCTAATGTTTCATTGCTACCTAAATGTCATTTCTTAGCTCATCTGTGTTACCCCTCTTCGGTTGGGAATCATATCCTTTGATATAATTCTTGTTGAAATAATAAATATGTTAACATATAATGATCAAATCCGGCATAATTTGAGGGTGTGAATGCAAGAGTCTAACTGTTAGCATGAGAACAATGGCAGAAATCTCCCTCACGAACTCATTAGTTAATTATAATCAAGGAACTAGCAACTACTTCAGTCATAAAACTGTGATTGTCATCATTGCTTCATCAAGCTGAAGTCCAGGAGCTCTAGTTTTAACACCTATGGATTGTGCTGGTCAGTGGATATCGAGACCGATTTTGAAAGGGTATTCGAGATCAACTCAAGTTACTGTAATTAGTATTTTATCCCTTTTATTGACAGAATTGTCACTTGCTCCAAATACATATTCTCCATCTTGAGGTTTGAGATGCAATTCAGCTGGAGGAAGGGAATTTTGAGCCATAGATTGTCCTCGGATGGTTAACTAGGAAATTAATTTGATTCCAGTTGGACTAGAAGAAGGGTGGGCAATTATTTGGGCTGGAGGGCCACTTAACAAGTTTTGGTGAGCTGTTGAGGGCCGCCACCAATGTTCCCCCTAAGGCGCGTGGCTGCATGATCGCACAACAATCGTGTGGTCCTGCGCAAGCCGCTCCCCAGCTCCTGATACTGGAAGAGATGCTGTGCCTGCACGGCTGCATTGTGGCCGGCTGCGCAGAAAATTTAAAGGGACTGCGTGCGGGAAAAAAAAAATTAGAGGGAACATTGCATAAGCATAAACATAAGTCAGATGCATCTTCCACACACATGTATTCGATACTGCTTAGAAATGAGTCAGAGATAAAAGTTGAACATGTTGTGGTGTCTTCTGTTCGCTGTAAATCAGTGCTGTGAAATAGAAGTGTACCCACTTTAGAGCCTGTGTCAGCATCAATTTCCCACCTCAGTCATCCTTATGTCACTCTGCAAAGATTATTAATACCACCCAATTGGTGCCAGATGAAAACTCCCCTGCCATCGTACTCTGGATACCAAGAGAGGAAAGATGCAGCGCTGGTCACTTTCTTCGATAAAAGAGTTGTGGAAATGAGCAGCCATGACTCCACTCTAATTTGGATAGGGCATATTCGAGTATACAGTGCATTCTGGGTACGGATGTCCGCCATTGGGGCCCAGAATCACAGAAGGGATCCTTTTAAGATCAGGGCAGGGAGAATCGCTTTTGCGAATTATTTGAATGAAATATTACTATGGATTTTCCTTGGCTGCAGTTCGGGTCTGTGTCTGACCCATGAGAAGTGAAAGTGGATAGATGAATGTGCAGTTCGAGCTCCGGCTTGCGTTCTATTTCTGTCCCATCTAGCGGGCCGGATAGAATAACCTGGCGGGCTGGATGTGGCCTGTGGATCGGATTATTGGCCACCACTGGACTAGAATGTATAGTGCCCTCTGAATGTGCTTTGAGTCTGGCAGTCCCCAGTAAGCTAATTCCTGCTATTGCCCTACAACAAAATCTGTATCAAAAGCTTTTTGTTTTCTCAAGCTGTTTTTTAAAATTTTGTTTGCAGCTTCAATATACCTGATCACTATGGATTACATTTGGTTTTGTGTTCCTAATGAAAGTTTTAAACTAAAAATACTGTTGCGGAATTTCGTGATGCATTTTATATTAACTTCAGTAACTTCAAGTGGAAGTGTATAGGAGATGCAATTGTACTTACAAAGTAAATCCAGGTAACCAGTATAGATTAGAGAATATGACTACAACTCTGCATTTACCGCTAAAGAAGTAACTAGTCAACTGCTGATGGTAAGATCTCAAGCTAATCTATACCATTATCTAAACACAAACTTGCTTCTCTGCCTGTTGATGAAAAGTTAAACTGAACTAGATTAAAGTCAGGTATTCAGTATTTCTATCCTTCACTCCTTTCCTTGTAGATTCAAGTTGCATTGCAGACTGGATCATATAATTGAGGCTGACAATTCAGTGAAGTACCAAGGTGGTGCCATTTGTCTTGGCCAACATTTGTCCCTCAACAAACACCACCAAAAACAGGATATCTGGTCCTTCGTGCATTTGTTGTTTGTAGGACCTTGCTGTGTGCAATTTATCCTCATTGCACTTCAAAATACCTAATCCATAAAGTGCTTTGGGATATCCTGGGGACTTGATAAGACACCATATAAATACTATTTCCCCCTTCTTTATGAAGCATTTAGCCTTAATTTCTTCCCTGGCCAGAACTTTTGACACAAGTGGAATAAGACACAGAATCCTTTGCTATTGGAGAAACCTTTTGTCCTAATTTTAGTTTTCCATATCTGATTTCCAACCCCTCAATTTGTTGGGGAATAAATTAAGTAGTTTAGCAACCAGTAACCTGCAGTTTAGCTGGTAAGTGTTTGGGAACTGGCAGCTGATGGGGTTATCCAGAGTTTTGGTGTGCGTTAGTAGTGCAGGTAATGTTGCATGCCATGATCACTGCAATGTAACTTTGAACGTGGGCAGTACCAAGCAAATACAGGTAGACAGCTAAATACAAAGTGCAGAAAAAAGGTAGCAAAACAAAATGCGTAGATTGCTGTTTTTGCCGCTGCTTTATTTCATGGACCTGTATGTAGTCAAAAATTGTTTGTATAAAATATGCAGGTCATTTGTTTTTTGATACTAAAATAGTATCATGCACAATTATTTTAGATGCAATTGCCACCAAACTTTGATGAATTCAGAGCAAAATCATCAACTGTGCAGTAGCCTGTATCAACCATCGGGGGGTATTTTTTGTGCTCTGTACATGAAGAGATGCTTTATAGAACTGAGCAAAATATTTTTTTCTTTTACCGTTGACATAGAGCAAAGTATATCTGCAGATATGAGCTGAACAGCAGCACTAATGTGAAACATTTGTCTGCTGGATCCGACAGAGAATTGCTGGAAGTAAGAATTTCTGTGGGGAAAAAAAAAAGGAGTTTACACAACGACATGGTACATGAGAGGACAAGTTCCCTGCAGTTAACTTGCCCTTGAAAACCAAATAAGCATTGATCTAACTCCATGGGATACTATTGAAGATTATGTTTTACTGGGTTATTGAAACCAAGTAGTGTATTTTCTTTTCTTCATTCCTGGGATGTGGGCATCGCTGGCAAGGCCACCATTTATTTTCCATCCCTTATTTTCTTTGAGAAGGTGGTGATGAGCCGCCGCCTTGAATTGCTGCAGTCCCGGTGGTGAAGGTGCTACCATGTTGTAGATGGTACACACTTCTACCACGGTGTGCCGGTGGGAGGGAGTGAATGTTTAAGATGGTGGATGGGGTGCCAATCAGGCAGGCTACTTTGCCCTGGATGGTGTCGAGCTTCTTGAGTGTTGTTGGAGCTGCATTCATCCAGGCAAGTGGAGAGTATTCCATCACACTCCTGACTTGTGCCTTTGTAGATGGTAGAAAGGCTTTGGGGAGTCAGGAGATGAGGCATTCGCTGTAGAATATTAAACCTCTGACCCGCTCTTGTAGCCGCAGTATTTATGTGGCGATCCAGTTAAGTTTCTGGTCAATGTTGACCCCCAGGATGTTAATGGTGGGGGATTCGGCGATGGGAATGCCATTGAATGTAATGGGGAGGTGGTTAGACATTCTTGTTGGAGATGGTCATTGCCGGGCACTTGTGTGGCGCGAATGTTACTTGTCATTTTCAGCCCAAACTAACTGTCATCCAGGTCTTGCTGCATGTGGGCAAGGATTGCTTCATTTTCTGAGGAGTTGCAAATGGAACTGAACACTGCAATCATCAACGAACATCCCCATGTCTGACCTTGTGATGGAGGGAAGGTCATTGATGAAGCAGCTGAAGATGGTTGGGCCTAGGGCACTGCCCTGAGGAGCTCCTACAACAATGTCCTGGGGCTGGAATGATTGACCTCCGACAACCACAACCATCTTCCTTTGTGCTAGGCATGATTGCAGCCAGCGGAGAGTTTTACTAGGGCTCCTTGATGCCACAATCGGTCAAATGCTGCCTTGATGTCAAGGGCACTCACACTCGCCTCACCTCTGGAATTCAGCTCTTTTGTCCATGTTTGGACCAAGGCTGCAATGAGGTCTGGACCCGAGTGGTCCTGGCGGAATCCAAACTGAGCATCGGTGAGCAGGTTATTGGTGAGTAAGTGCCACTTGATAGCACTGTCACTTTGCTGATGATTGAGTGTAGGCTGATGAGGTGGTATTTGGCCAGATTGGATTTGTCCTGCTTTTTGTGGACAGGACATACCTGGGCAGTTTTCCACATTGTCGGATAGATGCCAGTGTTGTAGCTGTACTCCTCCTCAGGAGGAGGCCGATATGGATCATCCACTTGGCACTTCTGGCTGAAGATAGTTGCAAACACTTCAGCCTGTTGCACTCACGCATTAGGCTCCTCCATCATTGAGGATGGGGATATTCACAGAGCTTCCTCCTCCCCCCGTTAGTTGTTTAATTGTCCACCACCATTCATGACTGGATGTGGCAGGATTGCAGACTTTTGATCTGATCCGTTGGTTGTAGAATTGCTTAGTTCTGTCTAGAGCATGTTGCTTCTGCTGTGCATGTAGTCCTGTGTTGCAGCATTCCCAGGTAAGCCTGGTGCTGCTCCTGGCATGCTCTTCCAAACTCCTCATTGAACCAGGGTTGGTCCCCTGGCTTGATGGTAATGGTAGAGTGAGGGATATACCGGGCCATGAGGTTACACATTGTGGTGGAATACAATTCTGCTGCTGCTGATGGCCCACAGTGCATCATGGATGCGCAGTTTTGAGTTGCTCGATCTGTTTTGAATCTATCCCATTTAACAATGTGGTAGTGCCGCACAACACAATGGAGGGTGACCTCAGTGTGAAGAAGGGACTTCGTCTCCACAAGGACTGTGCGGTTGTTACTGCTACCAATATATCATGGACAGATGAATCTGCAACAGTTAGATTGGTGAGAACGAGGACAAGTAGGTTTTTCCCTTGTGTTGGTTCTCTCACCACCTGCCGCAGGCCCAGTCTGGCACCTATGTCTTTCAGGGCACGGCCAGCTCGGTCAGTAGTGATGTTACTGAGCCACTCTTGGTAATGGACATTGAAGTCCCTCACCCAGCGTTCGTTCTGTGCCCTTGCTACCTTCAGTGCTTCTTCCAGGTGTTCAACATGGAGGAGTACTGATTCATCAGCTGAGGGAGGGCAGCAAGTGGTAATCAGCAGGTTTCTTTGCCGATGCTTGACCTGAAGCCATGAGACTTCGTGGGGTCTGGAGTCAATGTTGAGAATTCCCAGGGCCACTCCCTCCCAACTGTCTACCACTGTACAGCCTCCTCTGGTGGGTCTGTCCTGCCGTTGGCACAGGACATACCCAGGAATGGTGTTGGAGGAGTCTGAGATGTTGGCTGAAAGGTATAATTCTGTGAGTTTGACTATGTCCAGCTGTTGCAGGACAGCTCTCCCAATTTTGGCACACGTCCTCAGATGTGAGTGAGGAGAAGTTTGCAGGGTTCTGAAGCCGGTGCCGAGGTGATGCATCCAGTTATATTCCTACAGTTTTCTGTTGCGGTTTGGTGCAACTGAGTGGCTTGCTAGGCCGTTTCAGAGGGCAGTTAAGAGTACCACATTGCTGTGGGTCTGGAATCACGCACAGGCCAGACCGGGTAAGGACAGCGGATTTTCTTCCCTCATGGACAATATCACTATCGGTTTTTACGACAACCCGGTAGTTTCATGGTCACGATTACTGATACTAGCTTTTTAATCCAGATTTATTTAATGAACTGATTTTATATTCCCAGCTGCTGTGGTGGGATTTGAACTTGCGTCTCTGGATCATTAATCCAGGCCTTTGGATTACTAGCCCATTCACATAACCACTATGCTACCGTACCCCATATAGTAATAATTCACTCGAGACCCTAATTTTACAAACTTAAATTCAAACCTTAGCAAATGAAAAAATAATGGTTTCATTAGCAGGTTACATTTTATCCAAATTAGTGTAGGATGGGTTATTTTAACTGTCAGTATTTCCTGTGTAGTGCTGGCAAGAGATCATACAACCCTTTTGCACATATATGTTTATAAATATTATCATTTGACCACTATACTATTATTTTCAAATCATGCATGACCAGTTTTTATAACTCATTTTTATATTCAAATCTAAACAGTGTGTGTTCATGTCTTGCATTCTAATTGTTTTTGTGGTACCTGTACTGCAATATAACCACAGAGACAGTAATATAAATGTTACTTTGCTGTGTAAAGGCAAGTTAACTTGATCGGTATGTAATAACTGAATATTGACTCAAGGTGGCAGAAGAGAAGTGTTGTATTGAAATAGCAAACGTCTAACATTGCCAACGAGAGACTTTGAGACCTAGCAGACTCGAGAATTTCACTGAATGAGAGATAACCCTTTG
This sequence comes from Pristiophorus japonicus, assembly GCF_044704955.1. NCBI lineage: Eukaryota > Metazoa > Chordata > Chondrichthyes > Pristiophoridae > Pristiophorus > Pristiophorus japonicus. The sequence continues at coordinate 19,834,102 of NC_091992.1, forward strand.
GTTTCTTCAGGGATGGCACACCTAGCTTTTTTGTAGAAAAGTGAAGTTTTTAAGTCCCTGTTCACTTGCGCAATATGCACCTTGACACTAAATCTAAAATAATCAGGTTCAGCCGTTTTTAACTTTTTAATGAACAGCTCTACAAAAGATTTCTTGCATTTCTAATTAAGTGCACTGATATTGAAAAAATGGTCTCTAACTTGTTTCTCACAACAATAATAATGACGATGACTGGCATTTATAGAGCACTATTAACGTCGTAAATTATCCCAAAGCGCTTAAAAATAGAACTTTTTCTTAACCGCTTTACATTGTGGACTTTCCTCATCTGCATTGCAGCCGTGCCACTTTAAACAGCGCAAATTTTCCTTTTAAACTTGAAAAAATGCACCTTTGTGACACAATGCCCACCCCTTTGAATTCAAAGAGGTTTGGGAGGGAAAAGTGAAGAGATATCGACTCTGACAGTGTGATACTAGAAATGTGATGCTTGCACAAAATGCAGTAAATTTACCATTTAAAACATTTTTATTGTATAGATAAATAGGGGATTGTCTCTTCCACGCGATTGTTTGTGATTTTAAATTTGTTTTGTAAAAATTGGAATATAGAAGAATTATTTTGGTTTAGTGCAGCTTTCCTTGTTGGGACTTGAATGCCTATATATTTTAGTCCTTTGAAAAAAGACTTGCTGTTATGCAGTAATTCAAAAGAAGGAGAAAAAGTATTTTTCTGGTTCTGGACTAAATCTACATTTTTCCAGTGATTTAATCATAAATATGTAATACTTATTTAAAAAGCACACCAAGCAGTATTGCAGCAATTACTTTAGGTTTCATTGAACTCCCTACGATACGGTTGATTTCGATTTTCAGGTGCTTTTAATATTGTTCCACATGAAAGACTTCTAATTATACTAAAATCCATTTAAATCCTTGAAGATTGGACTGAATCAGAAACTGTTTTTCAAAACCACTGAAAGAGGATTTCTGAGTGGAGTAATGGGATGGTTGGGGTGATGGGGCGGGAGGAGAGTGTGGCTGCAGTCCCATAGAGATGAATCCTTGAACCTCTGTTATTTCTAATCGATATAAATTACATTGTAACCAAAACAACTGGTCAGATTCACCGACTACTTTTAATGCAGAGATGGTAATGATAAAGGGCCTGAATTTCATCAGCCTACCTGAATTTCATCGCGTTTCTCAGCGGTAGTTCCTTGTTTTGGGCGGTGTTTTATTGGTTGGAATTTAATCAAAGCCTTACGCCAGCGGTTTTGAAATATCGCTGGGGAGCGGACCGCCGGCATGCAAAGCTGGGAAAACCGCTCCCGCCCGGGTTTGGTGGGAGTGGTGATCCGTACTACTTGGGAGAAAAAAAGCGCCCAGTTGGAGCAGTCTTTCGATGGACGGTAGGTATGAAACTCTGCATTAAAAAAAAAAGGTAAGTGAACATTTTTTTTTTCAAATTCTCTTGCAGTGATTCAGTGGCAAAGGGCCCTGTGAATGTTTTCCAATGTTTTATTTTTTGAAAAAATATTTTTTGTGTTCCCCCCCCTCCCCCAGGCCCGACTCTAACCTCAGACTTAATTTGACCAGGATCGCATTTATCGCCGAGAATCCAGGTGCAATGCCCATTTTTCCTGCCAGGCATTTTTTTCCTTATTTTTGATCAATTTTCCGCTGGCGGTAATTGCAGAATCTTAGTGGTTTTTTGGGCATTAATTGAGGTGGCCTTTGATCAATTTCTAGCCCTCAGAATGGTACAAGATTTGCAAAAGGAAGTTCGGGCTTGTAATTGGACAGAAACATGGCTAATGAAAGCTGGCACCGACCCAGGCAATTGTGTGTTTTAAAAAAAAAATCTAAAATGTAAGTTTAAAATGATTGTGATTTAGTTAGCACAGGGAAACGTAGAAAGGGACCAGGGAGTAATAGTATGAACACCATTTTAAATGTCCAGGCAATATGACAAAGTAATTTAAACCAGCTAATAGAATGCTTGGATGAAAAGTCAAACAGTTGAATATAAGTATGGAGAAGCTACACTAAGAAAAATATTTTATTACCGCATCTCTAAAACTGTTTACTTACTTTAGAAGGGGTGCAGAGAAGAGCAACAAAATTGACCCAAATATAAAGATGATGAACTAAGAGAAAAGATGAGAGAAGTTTAAATATTCTGGTCTAGAAAATGGGCAGAGTATCCAATATATTAAAGGTTATAGGTAAGTCAAACTCAAAGTAATATCAGGGAATATAAATGAAAATTAGTGCAAAAATAAATTTAGAAGAGATATCAAGAGTCTCTTTATGAAGTTTTCAAATGAGCAGAGTTAAACACCTAAGAACATTAAAGTTTTTCAAAATACAATGTGTGTGTTGAGAGAATAAATGTACCAGAAGGACTAATTTCATTGGGCTGCATGCCATTTCTCATTGTTGACTTTTCTTAAGTTTATTTCTTTGGGGAGAAACAGTCTGATGCGAGAGATTACGTTGAATGCATTGTCGCCTCTGTGCTGTCAGACTGCTTGTCCGACATCCAGCCCTGGATTAAATATTGGAAAGACCAAAGCCATTGTCTTTGGTTTACGCCACAAACTCCGTTCCCTTGCCACCGATTCAAACCCTCTTCCTGGCAACTGTCTGAGATTGACTAAGTCTTTTCGCAACCTTGGTGTCGTATTTGATCATGAGTTGAGCTTCCTACCTCATTTCTGTTCCATCACGAAGACCGTCCATTTCCACCTCCATAACATTGCCCATCTCAGTGTCAACTGTGGCTCGGGGTAGCATACTCGCCTCTGAAGTAGTAGGTTGTGGGTTCGAGTCCGACTCCAGAGGCTTGAGCAGATAAATCTAGGCTGATACTTCAGTGCAATGCTGAAGGAGTGCTGCACTGTCGGAGGTGCCATATTTTGGATGAGATGTTAAACCGAGGCCCCATCTGCTCTCTCAGGTGGATGTAAAAAATCCCATGGCACTATTTCGAAGATGATCAAGGGAGTTATCCCTGGTGTCCTGGCCAATATTTATCCCTCAATCAATATAACAACAACTGATTATCTGGTCATTATCACATTGCTGTTTGTGGGAGCTTGCTGTGCGCAAATTGGCTGCTACGATTCCCACATTACAACAGTGTCTACACTCCGAAAGTATTTCATTGGCTGTAAAGTGCTTTGCGACGTCTGGTGGTCATGAAAGGTGTTCTATAAATTCAAGTATTTTTCTTCTTTCTCAACCTATTTGTTGACAAAACTCTCACCCAAGCCTTTGATGCTCTAGACTTGACTATTCCAACTCACTCCTGACTAGCCGTCCTAGTTCTATCCTCAATAAACTTGAGGTCATCCAAAACTCTGCCGCCCGTGTCCTAACTCGCACCAAGTCCTGCTCGTCCATCTTCCCTGTACTCCCTGACCTAGATTGGCTCCCAATTCTCATCCTTGTTTTCACATCCCTTGCCCCTCCCTATCTCTGTAATCTCCAGCCCTATAATCCCTTGAGTTCTCTGCGGTTCGCCAATTCTGGCCTCTTGAGCATCCCCAATTTATTTGCTGCACCATAGGCGGCTGTGCCTTCAGCTGCCAAGGCCATAAACTCTAGAATTCCCTCCCTAAACCTCTCCACCTCTCTACCTCTCTTTCCTCCTTTAAAACGCTCCTTAAAACCTACCTCTCCAACCGAGCTTTTGGTCATCTGCCCTAACATCTCCTTATAAGGCTCGGTGTCACACTTTATTTTTTGATAATGCTCCTGTGAAGTGCCTTAGGCGGTTTTATTATATTAAAGGCGCTATATAAATAGAAGTTGTTGTTGATGATGGTTTCATGAAATTCTTAAAGTTGCAACAGATCAAGTTTGACAATCTGAAGAATTGTATCTAGAGATACAATGTTGTTGGCACATAAGAACATTTAGAGAAGGGTTGAACTATAGTTTATTCAGCATTTTCTTACCAATACCCTGATCTTCACACCAAGTGAATGAGCAGATAGACTAATACTAGCTGCTGTGGATACTGCGGATGCTGGAATGTGAAATAAAAACAGAAAATGCTAGAAATCTCTGGGTCAGGCAGCATCTGTGGAGAGAGACAGAGTTAACGTTTCAGGTCACTGAACCTACGAAGGGTCATCGACCTGAAACATTAACTCTGTTTCTCTCTCTCTCTACAGATGCTGTCAGACCCGCTGAGATTTCCAGCATTTTCTGTTTTTAGGGCAGATAGACTACTTGCCCCACACTGGAGCCAGAGGGACGGTTTGTGATATTGGGGCTCTCAGGAAATCTTAATGATTTTTGTATCATCTTGTGTTTTTCTTTAAAAACACAAAACACTCTCAATTAAGACGGTAAGGCTTATATTCCCTGAGTACTCGACGCAGCTTCGGACTATACAGAATTAAATTTGATGGAGTATTTCAGTTACAGCTACTGTGACAGAAGTAGGCCCTTTTTTACAAAACTCAAACTATTGACGAGGCTGGCGTTTGCCATGGCACAGGAAATAAGTTTGTATATTTCTGAATAAACTCTGGATCGAGGCTAAGAATATTTAGAAAGTATAATTATCGGTTTCAATGGCCCTTCTCATTGAGGAGCCTCATTTAAAAACCCTAAGCGAAATTGGGCTTCAAGATAATTACATTTTTATATAAAAACTTCATTAAATCCCCTTTGGACTTGATGTCTCTGACGCAGGAAGCAGTCAACCTCTTGTCTTTCTTTCTGATTGAATAGGCTTATCCAAAAAATCCCTCTGTTGCTGTGATACTTCAGGGAGTGTTACATCGCCAAAACAGACAGGCATCTCTGCTCCTGTAGTATTACACTCCAAAGAATCTCAAGTACTTATTTTCATTTGGATAAACAGCCTCTCTTCCTGACATTAATGGCAAAGATGTATCTCGAATCTTTCTGCGTAATAATGAGAGCCAGCAGCATTCCCGCACTCATAAAATTCAAAGAATTTTGCTTCAAAGCAAAGCAGAACTTTTCATAGGAGTTTTAACCATAAAATTCTGTCATCTGGATGGATGATTTTGCAACGTTCATGTTTTTAATTGGGTCTTCCCGCCAGCAGCTTTGAATTCCAGTGAGCTTAGTTTCAAGCTGCAATTTGCTGCAACAACAACTTGCATTTATATAGCACCTTTAATGTAGTAAAACACCCCAAGGCGCTTCATAGGAGCATAATCAAAATTTGACACCGAGTCACTTAAGGAGATATTGGGTTAGATGCCCAAAAACTTGGTCAAAGAGGTCGGTTTTAAGGAGCGTCTTAAAGGAGGAAAGGGAGGTAGAGATGCGGAGAGTTTTAGGGAGGGAGTTCCAGAGCTTAGGACCTTTGCAGCTGAAGGCACGGCCGCAAATGGCGGAGCGATGAAAATCATGAATGCTCAAGAGGAGCGCAGATATCTCGGAGAGTTGCAGAGTTCGAGGAGATTAGAAATATAGGGAGCTGTGAGGCCTGGAGGGATTTGAAAATAAGAATGAGATGCAAGGGAGTTGCCACCACAGGCCAGTTTTGTGCAACAAGTTTTTGATAAATTGTACTTGTGAAATCAGAGATTTATAAGTGGATCCCTGAACATACTTTCTCACCTAGTTGTAGCCAGAGAACCTCCCACAATGGCTTCTCTACATTCTGCCTCACGGCAACATCATCCGAAGACCTATCGGGTTCCACGTGTAAGTTGACTCGGCTCTACCGCACCACCTCCTCTCAATTCTTCTACCGCCTCTGTGTTGTCTGACTGTTTGTTCGACATGAGCTGAAATATCCTCCAATTAAACATTAGGGAGACCGAAGCCATTGACCTCAGCCCCAGTCACAAATTCCTTTCCCTCGCCATCGAATCCATCCCACACCCGGACAGCTGTCTCAGGCTGAACAAGATTGTTCGCAACCTCTTGAGTCTTTGGCATTGAGCTGAACTTCCCACCCCATATCTTCTTCATCACAAGATTTCCTATGTCCCCAAAGGTAATATCGCCTGTCTCCACCCCTGCACCAGCCCATCTACTGCTGAAACTCTCATCCATGCTTTTTGTTGCCTCTAGATTCGACTATTCCAATGCTCCCATCCTCCATCCTCCATAAATTGAGCTCATCCAAAATTCTGCTGTCCTTATCCTAACTCACACCAAGTCCTGTGCACCCATCACCCCTGTGCTACACTGGCTTCTGGTCCAAAAAGTCCCGATTTTTAAAATTCTCATCCTCGTGTTCAAATTCCTCCATGGCCTCACACTTCCCTATCTCTCTAACCTTCTGCAGCCCTCCAAGAACTCTGCGTTACTCCAACTCTGGTCCCTTTGTGCATCCCTCCACTTCCTTCGCCCCACCATTGGCGGCCGTGCCTTGATCAGGAACCTTCAAACGCAAAAAACACACTGATTTGTTCAGTTATATGTATGACTGGCAGCTGCCGTTGAATTTTAGCTGATAGTTGTTCAAATCTACAACTGCTTGTGGCGTGTTTGTGCCTGAACTTTTCAAATCTTTGCGAGTGGATTGGATCCTTGAGGGAGAGCGCGGTTTGGCCAGTTAGCTCCTGCAGTTGGAAAGACTGTGTAGGAAACGAATATTGCAAATACATTGGCTAACTGCAAAATAATAGCTTAGCATAAAGTCTACAAACATTTATTTTCATTTTGAGGGGTTATTTGGTATAATAATAGTTGGTAAATAGATAAATGTATTATTACTGTTACAGATTCACTTTCCCATTTTATCAACAAATTAGCATTTAAAAAAAAATCAAAAATGCGGTCTGGTGCTGTTACACTGCAGATTTCCAAAGACTTGAGAAAGTTCTTGTGGAGGCACAGGAGTGGCCAAAGAACATTTTAAAGAAAAGTTTTCCGTTTTTTTATCTCTGCATATGTTACCAAAATCATACATCGATATCAGAGCCAGTAAAGATACTCTTGATACGTTGGGCCCAAGTTTCGGGCCGAGCCTAGAACGGCGCAGCCCCGACCTGGACGCCCGTTTTTCGCGCCACAAAGTGCGCCTAAAAAAAAAATTACAGATTATCCGGCTCCCTGCTGGTCCTCTTGAGTCGGGCGCGGCGCAGCACGAGCTGTAGGGGGCGGAGCTAGGTCCCTGTGCTGAAAACAGTGCCGGGACCTCTGCACATGCGCGCTACATTGGGCACGCATGTGCAGTAGCTCCAGGCGCGCAAAACTGTGTGGGAGGGGCCCGAAGCATGCAGCCCCTAGCCCTGGCTGAATGGCCGAAGCTCCTGCTTCCTCCCGACCCGACTCGACTCCCGCTTCCCCCCCCGACACCAACCCGACTCCCTCTCTTTTCCCCCCCCCCCGGGCCCCGACTGGACCAGACCCACGCCCACCCCCCCCCACTCGACCTGACCTCCCGCTCCCTCCCTCCCCGAACCGAACCGAGCCGGCCGACCTCCCACCACCCACCCGACCCGACCCAACCTGACCTCCCTCTCCCCGCCCCCAGTCCCCGACACGAACCGACCCGACCCGCGCTCTCCCTGACCCGACCAGCACTCCCGACCCGACCCAACGCCACCTACCTGTAAATCTGGTGCTGGGGACGGGCCCTGCCCGAAGTCTCGGACCCGGCCTATTCAGCACCCCCCCTCCTCTCCTCCCCCCCCCCCTCCTCTCCTTCCCCCCCCCCTCCTCTCCTTCCCCCCCCCCTCCTCTCCTTCCCCCCCCCTCCTCTCCTTCCCCCCCCCTCCTCCTCTCCCCCCCCCCATCCTCTCCTTCCCCCCCCCCATCCTCTCCTTCCCCCCCCCCCCCATCCTCTCCTTCCCCCCCCCCCCCATCCTCTCCTTCCCCCCCCCCCCATCCTCTCCTTCCCCCCCATCCTCTCCTTTTCCCCCCTCCTCTCCTTTTCCCCCCCCTCCTCTCCTTCCCCCCCCTTGTCCTTTCCCCCCCCCCTTCTCCTTTCCCCCCCCCCTCTCCTTTCCCCCCCTTCTCCTTTCCCCCCCCTTCTCCTTCCCCCCCTTCTCCTTCCCCCCCTTCTCCTTCCCC